>NW_026000250.1:1378962-1402346 GCF_001458135.2 Marmota marmota marmota
AAAAAAAAAAAAAAAAAGAAGAGAATGGGAGTTAGTGTTTAATGAGAACAATTTCAGTAGAGGATAATGAAAAACTTCCAGAGATAAATGGTGGTGATGGCTGCACAACAATGCAAATGAACTTAAATGCCAAATTGTGCACTTAAAAATAGTTAAAATAAGCCAGCTGCAGTGGTACATGCCAGTACTCCCCACTACTTAGGAAACTGAAACAGGAGGATCATGTAAGCCCAAGAATTCGAGACCAGTTTGGGCAATACAGCAAAAACCTATCTCTTAAAAAAAAAAAAAAAAAAAAAAAAAGGGCAGGGCGCACTGAGCTTTCTTTGCCTAGGGTACTTACAATCAGCTGCTGATTACACATTCACCTTTTCTGCCTGGAGCGAAGCGAAAGAGCTCAGGTCAGTTTCTTACCACTGTCTTTCCCTAACCCATCATTCTTCCCTTCCCTTCATTCCCCTTTGTCTAATCCATTGATCTTTCTTCTATTCTTTATTCATCCCCCCATTTGGGATTTATATTGTTGGTGGGACTGCAAACTGGTGCAACCACTATTTAAAGAAGTATAGTGATTCCTCAATAACAGAAATGGAGCCAGGTGTGATGGTGCATGCCTGTAGTCCCAGCCACTTGGGAGGTTGAGACAGGATCCTGAGTTCAAAGCCAGCCTCAGCAAATTAGCAAGGCCGTAAACAACTTAGAACCTGTACCAGAATAAAAAAATTAAAAAACGGCTGGGGATGTGGCTCAGTGGTTAAGTGCCCCTGGGTTCAATCCCTGGTACAAATACAAAACAACCATATAGTCTAGCTATCCCACTCCTTGGTATACATCCAGAGAATTTAAAATCACCTTATGACAGTGACACAGTTACATTTTGATTCTAGAATATATGGATGTGATGAATTTTTAACCATATACAATGATATCAGTGTTTACAGCAGCATGAATCACAAAAGCCAAACTATGAAGTCAACCTAGATGACCTTCAACAGATGAATAGATAGAGAAAATGTGGTAAAAATACATAATAGAGTATTACTCAAACATAAAGAAGAATTACTTTATAGCATTTGCTTGTAAATGGAAATTACTGGAGACTATAATGCTAAGTAAAATAAGACAGTCCAAAAAATCAAAGATCATATGATTTCTCTGATATGTGGAAGCTAAATCTCCACCCCAACAGTTATTAGATTTTAAGAGAGCACAATTGGAAATAGAATGATGTTGCTTAGTTTGATCTTTTCCCCAGTTCTCCAAGAACTGATCAAGTTGGAAAGAAAGAATTATTCATTTTCAACAGTTGATTTTAGCAAATTTTTACCTCCCAAAAAGGAACTCTAGAAAATGATTATCCTTCTAAAAATAAATCAACATTTAAAAAGTTAATATCTTTTCTAGATATAAAATGAACACATTTCAGTGCAATTTGATTCTAGAATATATGGATATGATGAATTTTTAGCCATATACATTGACTATGCTTCATATATCTTTGAAAAAGTTATCATTTATGTTGTACAATGTTTTATATTTATTCATTAAAAAGGATTAAATATAATTGCATTAACATTTAAACATAAAAATTATTTTTCATGTTTGGAAGTAATGCAAATAACAAAACATATATAACAAACAAAATGAATAAATTAAAAGAAGTCTAATGTATGAAATTCCAATATGGCAAAATGTAACAAAATGTGCAAGGTACTCAGGAAACACTTTTACTTGAATAGAATTCATCTTTGTCAATAGTTTTATTTATTCATATAATTAAAAATTACTTCAACCTTTAAATGCTAGTACTACAAAATAAGAGAGTATAGAAGGGATTAATTACCTACTTACCTGTTTATTTGTTGCTCTCAGTGCATCAATAAACAAAGCACACAAACACCGATTACTTGGCTAAGATAAAGATGTTTGCATAATTTGCTTGAACATGCATTTTTTAATGATCTATTATTATCCCTTATGGTTCAAACAATATATTTAGATAGGTAAATAGTGATTTTGTGGGTCTCCCATGTGTCTGGTGCTTTTTTACTTGGGTGTGACAATTGATTCTGGCTCCTACCTGAAGCCTCAGTAATGGATGTCAACTAGAATATATAGACATGGCTTCTCCATGTGATCTGGGTTTCTTCCCAGCCTGGAAGCTGACTTTAAGAAACTAGTGTCACAAGAGGGATCCAGGTAGAAGTTCTATTGTCTTGTCAAGAACATAACATTATCAATGATATGAGCAATGTTTAAACCATATATAACATTAATTACACTGTAAAATCATTTCCATTGGGACTATAACATCATTTCAAGGGTGCTGTAACAGAGGACCACCCATGTTCAAGAAAATACCTCTTTTTAAAATTTTGTGTTAGTTGTGTATAGACAGAATGCCTTTATTTTATTTGTTTATTTTTATGCAGTGCTGAGGATTAAACCTAGTACCTCACACATGCTAGGCAAGCACTCTACCACTGAGCTACAGCCCCAGTGAGAAAATGCCTCATTATAGGGTAGTAGCAAGGATCTGGAAAAGTATAGTGGTCTTAAATATTGTTGCAGTCATTGTGGAAAAACACAATTTGTCACAGGCATGTATAGAAAGCAATATGAGAGTAGTTAACTACAGTATAGTATCTGATACTTACTATGAGTTTAGGAGGGTAAATTGCTTTATCTTTCTAATATTTGGCACCTTCACCTATGAACTACACATAATAACCCCTAATTTATAATGATAATATGTGGAGATTAAATAATATAACATATTTACAGAACTCATACATTTGAATATTTACTAAATAGTAGCTCCATTATTTTTATTATACATTATTATTGCTATTATGTATTGTACAGCTGTGGAAGTATGCTGAGCTTTACCTGGCTTCTTTCTGCCTAAGCTGATGCCAAGAAGCTTTCAAAAGGAAGTAAGCTGGGGAAACCAGAGGGATTACCTCATTTGTTTTTCATCTCTAAGGAATTACTGTCATGAATGTCCTGGATTCCAATGTTTTGAAAGCTCTTCTTTTCATACATTTTATCCAGTTCTGAGTTGTTTCAGCCAAGGAGATAAATATGGTCTCTATTACTTCATCAAGGTTAGATGGAGTGTTTAATTTGTTTTATTGCTATTTATTTATTGATATTTTATGTTCTAGTTTTCGTAAAGAGTCAAAATTGATGTCCATGGTTAAGAATGAAAAATTAAAAACTTCTTTGAAATTCTACCTAGGTACATGAGGCTTGCTTACTGGTGAGTTTACAGAATGTTCACTTTGATTTGACTAAGATGAGGCCATTAGGTTGGTGGATACGGAATTACTAGAACTCAGAAATTTTCACTCTGCAATAGCTCAATTTTCATTGATTAGGACAATTTATTGTATCTGGAAGCTAGATATTGAGAGGCAGCAATTACTTTTTTTAGGATAGGAGGGTAAATTCATACTTAAATCAATTCTGTGTTCCAACCAAATGTTTCTAAAACTCTCTTATCTATTAGAAAAAGTACCAGTAAGTATTGTGACACTCCAATAAGACTTATTTCTTGAAAGTCCATATATGATTGATGGAAACTTGTCTGCTTGGCAGAGTAATAGAAAGCTCTGCCCACAGTTACTTCAATAACTTCTTTAGGTATGGAGGTGAGTATAGGCATTCCAGGATATTTTAAAAATGATACGGTGATACTATTGTGAGTTTCAGGATTGGCTATTAAAGAGGAAGATTTTTTATATAATTAGAAAAATAAATAAATAAGTCAGAGGAAGTGCACCCTTACAGAAATGAATTTCCAGTCCAGCAAGAAATAGTGTAACCATGTCCTGTAAGGTACCTATGGCAAATCTTTTGAAGGATGAAAGAACAGTTTTATACAATATAGGTGAGGGACTCATAAAAACATTATTTTTAAAGCACTGTGATTTGCATGTTCCAAATAATTTAATCTCTACAACAACACTTTAACACAATAAGATTTTATTTTTATATGCTATTTTTTTAAAAAAATATTTTTCATGATACATAAAAATTATACATATTAAATGGGTATCATAATGTTTTGATACATGTATACATTGCATAATTTTAAACAGATAAAACATCTTCTGAAATATCTGTCATTTTTTTATGGTGAATGTTTAAAATCCTTTCTTCTAGATTTTTGAAATGTTCAATTCATTGTTAATGTTTATAGTCACCCTATTATACAACACACCAGAACTTCTTGCTCCTGTATGCATCTTAGGACCAGTGATCAACCTTCTTCATCCTTTGCACTCCTTTCTTTCCCCAGGCTCTGGTAACCACTATTCTCCTCAAAACCTTTATGAGATCAACTTTTTTATAGTCCACATACAAATGAGATCATGTGGTATAGGACTTTCTGTGTCTGATTTGTTTCACTTAACCTGATGATCTCTACGTCCATTCATATTGTTGCAAATGACAGGATTTCATTTTTTAATAGCTTGATAGTGTTCTTTTATTTATATGTACCACATTTAAAGATCTATTCATCAGTTGACATACACTGAGGTTGTTTCCATTTCTTGGTTATTGTGAATAGTGCTGTAATATTGGAGAAAAGATAGCCTCTTCAAGAAATGGAGCTGGGAAAACTAGAAAAACATATGCAGAAAATGAAATTAAGCCCCTATATCTCTCCATGCACAAAACTCAATTCAATGTGGATCAAGGACCAAGGAATTAGACCAGAGACCCTACGCCTAATATAAGACAAAGTAGGCCCAAATCTTCATCATGTCTGATTAGGCCCCAACTTCCTTAACAAGACTCCTAAAGCACAAGAAATAATATCAAGAATCAATAAATGGTATGGAGTCAAACTAAAAAGCTTCTTCTCAGCAAAAGAAACAACCAGTGAGATGAATATAGAGCCTACAGAATGGGAGAAAATTTTAACCACACATATCAGATAGAGCACTAATCTCCAGGATATATAAAGAACTCAACAAACTTAACATTTCATTTCACTCTAGTAGGAATGGTAGTTATTAAGAATACAAACAGGGCCTGGGGTTGTGGCTCAGCGGAAGAGCACTCATCTAGCACATGCAAGGCGCTGGGTTTGATCTTCAGTACCACATGAAAATAAGTAAGTAAAATGCAGTGTTGTGTCCAACTACTACTAAAAAAATATATTTTTTTAAAAAAAGAGTACAAACAACAATAAGTGTGGGCGAGGATGTGGTGAGACAGGTACACTCATACATTGCTGGTTGGACTATAAATTGGTGCAATCAATCTGGAAAGCAGTATGGATATTCCTTTAAAAACATGGAATGGAACCACCATTTGACCCAGCTATCCCACTCTTAAGTCTATACACAAAGGATTTAAAAACAGCGTACTATAGTGTCACAGTCACATCAATGTTTATAGCACCACAATTCACAATAGCTAAATTATGGAGCCAACCTAGGTACCCTTCTTTTGATGAATGGATAAAGAATCTGTGGTATATTTACCCAATGGAATATTACTCAGCATTTAGAGAGAATAAAATCATGGCACTTGTAGGTAAATGGATGGAGTTGAAGAATATTATGCAAAGTAAGTAAGCCAATCCCCAAAAAACAAAGGCTGAATGTTTCCTCTGATATGAGGATGCCTATCAATAATAGGGATGGGAGAGATCATGAGAGGAATGGAGGAACTTTTGATAGGGCAAAGGTGAAGGAGGGGAAGGGAGGGGCAGGGGGCAGAAAAGAGAGTGGAATAAGATGGATAATATTATCCTAAGTACATGTATGAAAATACAAATGGTGTGTCTTTACATTGTGTACAACCAGACACATGAAAAATTTGCTGTATATGTGTACTGTGAATTGAATGCATTCTGCTGTCATATATAACAAATTAGAATAAATAATTTTTTTTAAAAAAGGCTAAAGACAACAAGTGCTAGAGAGGATATGGATAAAGGAGAACACTTTCACACTGTTGGTGGAAATGAGAATTAGTACAGCCATTATGAAAAACAGCATGCTGTTTCCTTAACAAAATAAAATAGAATTATCATATGATCCAGAAATTCCACTTCTGGGTAAATATCTGAAGGAAATTAAATCATTATGTTGTACAGACCCCTGGACTCCTTGTTCATTGCAGCGCTATTCACAATAAGCTTTTAATTTTAATGTTATCTCTGTTTTCAGAATACTAGGATTAAACTAATTTTTTAACTAAAACAGATTAACCAATTAACCAAAACCATTAATATACATTTAGCATACCCATTCGACGGACTGAAAGCCTGGGACAAAATAAAGACTGGACATTATGAATCTAGGTTTGCTCTAACCCTAGATTCCAACAGCCCAAAGTAGTTATAGTATAAGCCTAGTACTCTCTCATAAGTATATGTGTTAGTCAGCTTTTTGTTTCTGTGAAAAATACATGGGAGAAACAACCAGAAGGATAAAAATATTATGAACTCATAATTTCAGAGATTTCAGTACATGGTCTGCTGGTTCCAAGGCAGAAGCATCATGACAGAAGGGCATGGCAGAGGATGATGCTTAGCTTTTCTCAGCCAGGAAACAGACAAAGAAAGAAAGGGGCCAGGAACAAGATAAACCCTCCCAGGTTGTGACCCCAGGGACTCATGTTTGCCAACTAGGTCCTACATCCTCCATTTCTAATATCTCTCCAGAGTCCATTCAGCCATGATTGATTAATCATTTAATGAGTTAAGCACTGTCATGATCCAATCACCATCTCAACATTGTTGCATTGGGGACCAAGACATTGATCTCTGGAAGATGCTTCATACCCAAACTATAACAGTGTGAGAGATTTAATAAAGGTATTATTCTTTTTTGCATTTACATAAGTTCATATTTCAAGTAGTCATTGAGACTCACCAAAAGTAATAACCATCACTTACTATGGAAAGCTATCACATTATCATGGCAACCTTGATTGAAGTTTGGATGAAGGTATGGAATGGGAAGCTTTGGAATCTGACTTCTTTGGGTTCATCCTAGTACATAACCTTATAATGTCAAGATTACTGATTTTCTATTCTGTATTTCATGCAAATTTTCTAATTTATAAGATATTCTTTTCATTATAATTCATAAAGAATACACTGTTAAATGTTTCATGTAAGAAACTGACTGGTACCTTGTAAAAGTACAGGTTAATGTGAAGACTGTTCCCTTTTGTTACATTTTGAATAGAATATTCAAAATATTCAATTTGAGTACAATTTGTATAATTTTAGGTTCTTTGATGCATTCATTTATTCTTGATTAGCGAATCAAGATCTTAAAAAGAATGTATTTTACTTTATGACATGTGGCATTAATAATTTATTCCCTCACTCACAAATCTCTCTTTTAGGAAATCAGTGGGAAACATTCAGGGAAAGTAATTCTCAAAATCATAGATGTATTAATTCTAGGTAGCCACAGCATGATATGAAGAGCAATCTTGGTGGATTTGACAAGAGATTTTGGTGTTCTGACAAGCACAGCTCTATAAAAATGCATTTTTATATGAATTTAGAATGAGATCTTGTCTTTAGGATTATCTAGGTAACTGTATCTAGGTAAAATATCTTCTAATTATGGTTTATTTTTATAGTAGTCTCAGAGAATTTTCAATGTTACTATGCTTTTTAAAATCTTTTTAATATGATTATACAATAACTGAACAGATACACCAAAATGAAAATGACCCATCTTTTGCTCCAAAACACCTTATTAAACAACCACTGGATCTATGCAATGAAAAAATTGTGTTAAGCTCCATCATTATGACATAGATAATCAGTCATGTGTGCCATAAACCCTTTCCAATGTGTTGTCAAAGGCTTGTCAAAGTGTAACTTTTTTGTTATAATTGAGCATACATACTTTTTATGACAAAGTCTGTCAGAAGAAATACTGAGTTGAGCAATGTGAGAAGGAAGTACAGAAAAACATCAAGCTGCTATTAAAGAGAAAACCTTGTGTTCAGTGAACCACTAGAGGAGTTTGCCTCATGGGTTTATGAGAGGGTAAAATAAAATCAATAAAAGAACAGTAATGATTTTACCAAAAATAAAAGTGAATAAATAGTGTGAAAAATATGAATGATATTGTAGACACTATAAAACAAATTTATAGTGTAGTGATGATTGTTTTAGAACTATTGTTTACTTGTGTCTTAGTCAGTTTTGTGATGCTATAACAAAATACCATAGACTGGGTAATTTATTAAAAAAACAGAAATTTATTTATTTATAGATGAAGGGACTGGTATCTGGAAAGATTCTTATTGCTGTGTTATCTCAGGGTGGAAGGTTAAATAGAGGGGGATAAAAAGAAAGAGATGAAATCTGAGCCTTAATTTATTTTATAATCTGCATTCATCTGTTTTTAAGCATGGAATTCTCATTACCCAAATATCCATTAGACCTCACTTCCCAGTACTGTTGAATTGTGATTAAATTCCCAACATAAACTTTTTGTTGAAAACACACCATATCAAATGTTTAGTTATTATTTCAATGTTCTTAATTTCTATAACACTATCAAGTGTATTTTGTGAACAAAAATTATATATCAAGTGTATTTTGTGAAGCTTCCAAATCAAAACAGTGAAATAAACATATGTGTTTGTCAATTTGTTCTCCTTAGCAAATGCTACCATGCTTTTCATTGGTCTCTGAAAGTCTTTAAAATTCTTCATTAAAGATATTGTCAGTGAAAGGTTTGGAATGCTGGAAAGGATGCTATGCACAACTTAAGGCAGAATATTTCCACACATGATGGTTTCCCTTGAAAATATCCTAATACTAAATCTATAAGAACCATTCTTTTCTTTAAAATTTAGTAAAAACTGAACTACTTCCATATTTTTTCATTATGGAAAGCTTAAATCCTATAGAAAAGTAAAGAGAATTTAATAATAAAGCCACATGGTGTCATTACCAGGTCTAAAATTAGCAAAAACTTGTCCTATCTTATACTACCTTTATGTTCACCCAATGTTTAAAATTGGACTCATTTTAAAGCAAAAATATAAGTATATTATGCCCTATTTTATTGTATGTTTATACAACAGAAGAACTGTTTTTATACATACCCACAATGCAATCATCACTTTTATAATCAGTAATAAATCCTTAATATTATCAAATATCTATTAATATTAAATTTTCCTTCATAGTCATATAAACGATACAGTGGGCATTTAAAGTATTTTTAAATTAAAAGTTGGGATTCTTTAGAGCTTAATTTTAGGTACCTTTTAGTATGAACCAAATCAAACATTTTTTTCTTTTACTACTGCTTCTTTGCACAGATGAATTAAATGACCCAGATGAAATAATTTCATGGGATGGGTGGAAATGATAAAGCAAAGAGACAAAAACATCATTCTGAGAGTTAAAGAAATAACTGGGGATAAAGAAAAAAAATAAAATGATATTTCTATAGTGTTACTTTTATCTTGTTTTAGCAGGCATAAAAGTATCTATACCCAAAATAAGAGCCATATAAGTAATATTCAACAACAACAAAATAGATTTCCATTTGCTTTTTAATTCACTAACTCCTTAATTCCCACAGTTACTGGAGTATAAATCCTGTGACAGTGTTTGAAATGAAAATGAAGGCAGCATGGGGGACAAAGTAAAGCCAAAATGTTTTTGAGAGAGAGAGAGAGAGAGAGAGAGAGAGAGAGAGAGAGAGAGAGAAATCTTTTTTGTAGATGGACACAGCACAATGTCTTAATTTATTTGTGGTGCTGAGAATCGAACCCAGGTCACGCCCGTGCTAGGAGAGCACTCTACCACTGAGCCACAATCCCAGCCCAGCCAAAATGTTTTGATCAGATTCCACTCTTTCCAAGCTAGATTTGGTCCTCAAACTTGACTTCAGCTACTTGAATTCAAAAATTTTGTCCTATTGTTTTCATGCCACAGCTAATATCTGAAATTGTTGCCTTCATATAAATGGATTTAAGCACACACATCTATAATTAGGAAATGGACAGAATATTTAATTTTTTTAAAAAATTATACACATAAGAAAATTAAATTTTGAAAAGATTGATATGCTTTTAAAAGTCTTCATGTGAAGTATTCTTACCATCACATTAACACCCCACACTTAAAACAATGGCCTGTTAAATATGAATGAGTCTTTTAAAAGTTAAAGTGAGTGTAGGAGTAGGATTTATTGAAAAATGGAAATATGCTGAGAGCCATAGCCAAGTAGGAATTACGCATGGCAATTTCCTTGTCAGCCTACCCAATGTTGCTTAGAGGGAGGACTCTCCATTGTGGAAATGGGCTTGCCTTGGACCCAGGTCATTTGCAGTGACATTGCATGAATGTTTGAGAAAGGTTACCCAGCTCAAGGACCAGGGCTGATCCAGGTTTAGGGCGGTTCCAGGTTTAAGGTGGATCCTGCTGGGAATAGGGCGTATCCTGCTGCCTCGGGCGCCCGCTCCTTGAGTTCCCGTTGAGTTCTCGCGGGATTCAGAGAGTATTTGGTATGCAGAGCCCGGTGGAGTGTGTGGATTTTTCCCCAGAACGTGCATGTAGAGTGCCGGTGACAGTTTGGGAATAAAGAGCTGCTGTTTGAATCTACAAGGCTTTTGTGGTGGCTCGGTTATTTTGTGCCTAGCCAGACTGCGGCAGAAATAGAACTATTTCAGAGCAAGAAGAGACTCAACAACAGAATTTCTCCATGTGAGTGTGCTAGTCTAAGGGTTTATATAGCACTTGGGCCATTGCTATTGTTCAAAACATACACTAATTAGGGTTTGGAAAAGTACTAATAAAGCTATTAGTCCAAATTTATGCTAATTAGGGTTTGAAAATATACTAAGGCCATCTGGTCAAATCTTGAATCCCAACTTCCATTCAGGTCTGTGCCATTTCTATTTTCTCTTTAGAGGTAAGGAAGCAGTGGTTGAGGTAGCTGGATGGTCCGTGCCTAATGGTTCCAGGCTGCAATGGTGCATGGAGTGGGCTCATGGCTCCGAAGGGTGACTGGTCATGATGCTTTGGCTTGCAGCACCTCAGGACCTCCATACCTGCTTGATGGGCACCAATTGGTCAGAAGCCACGCTTGCTGCCCTTGATCCAACCTACCAGGGCTGCCACTATACTGTTGGCAGGGACCAGTAGGCCAGCTGAGGCTTGGCAGTCAGGGAACCATGTCACTTTTAAACTTTACCCATTCTTTTAATATTAAAAGAAAGGAATTGACCTTTCTTTTATGAAAAGTTGCTTGAATTCATATTTTTTATTTGTTGTTTTTAAATACGCATAATAGTAGGATGTATTTTGACATATTATACATGCACGGAGAGCAACCCATTCCAATTTGGACCTGATTCTTGTGGTTGTACATGATGTGAAGTTACACTGGTTGTGTAACTTTCATATATGAGCATAAGAAAGTTATGTCCAATTCATTCTAATGTCTTTCCTATTCTCATCCCCACTCCTTATCCTTCATTCCCCTTTGTCTAATCCAAAGAACTTCTATATTTCCCTCCCTATGCTCCCTTGTTATGGGTTAACCTCCATATATCAGAGAGAGCATTCAGCCTTTTGTTTCTTGAGAATGTCTTATTTTACTTAGCATGATAAGCTCCAGTTATTTCCATTTACCAGCAAATTCCATAAAGTAATTCTTCTTTACAGTTGGGTAATACTCCATTATGTATATATACCACATTTTCTTTATCCATTCTTCTGTTGAAGGGCACCTAGGTTGGTTCCATAGCTTGGCTACTATAAATTGAGCTGCTATAAATATTGATGTGGCTGCATCAATACATAATTCATTGACATCAAATTTTCATCCCTCTGCATATATAAGAAAAATGGGGACAAGAAAAAATATCTGTAGCAGAAGCATTAAACAAAACCAACATTAAGGTTAATAATTTTAATGCTGTGTTCTTAACTATATCATTCATCTCCCCTTCTTCCCTCATGCCCTTGTATAAAAAGAGAAGGTGAAATTAACTTAGTTTGGAAATTATAAACTCTAAAGTTTACATCCCACTTAGAATGCTTTATAAGCTAAAACTTCCCAGTCTAATTTTTTTAGCCTGAAATTTGTTTTCTCTTTTTTCTTTTTCTTTTCTTTTATTTTTATTTATGTATTTATTTTAATTGCTTTTATCTTTAAATACATACACCAAAATGCATCACAATTCTTATTACACATATAGAATACAATTTTTCATATCTCTGTATATAAAGTATGTTCACACCAATTCACATCTTTATACATGTACTTTGTATAATGATGTCTATCATATACCTCCATCATTGCCCACTCCCTTCCCCTCCCACACCTCTGCCCTATCTAGAGTTTATCTATTCCTTCCATGCTCCCTCTCCCTACCCAACTATGAGTCAGTCACCTTATATCAGAGAAAACGTTTGCTATTTGTTTTTTTGGGATTGGCTAACTTCCCTTAGCATTATCTTCTCCAACTCCATCCATTTACCTGAAAATGCCATGATTTTATTCTATTTTATTGCTAAGTAATATTTCACTGTGTATATATGCCACATTTTTTAACCCATTCATCTACTGAAGGACATTTATGTTGGTTCCAACAATTTAGCTATTGTGAATTGTGCTGCTATAAACATTGATGTGGCTGTGTCCCTATAGTATGCTGTTTTTAAGTATTTGGGGTATAGATCAATCAGAGGGATAGCTGGTTCCATTCCAAGTTTTCTAAGGAAGTTCCATACTGCTTTCCATATTGGCTGCACTAATTTGCCATCCCACCAGCAATTTATGAGTGTGCCTTTTTCCCCACATCCTTGCCAACACTTTTTGTTGTTTGTCTTCATAATACCTGCCATTCGAACTGGAGTGAGATAGTATCTTAGAGTAGTTTTGATTTGCATTTATCTAATTGCTAGAGATGATGAACATTTTTTCATATATATGTTGATTTATTGAATATCCTCTTCTGAGAAGTTTCTGTTCATGTCCTTGACCCATTTGTTGATTGGGTTGTTTGTTTTTTCAGTGCTTAGCTTTTTGAGTTCTTTATATATCCTAGAGATTAGTGCTCTATCTGATGTGTGAGGGGTGAAAATTTGCTCCCAAGATGTAGGCTCTCTGTTCACCTCACAGATTGATTCTTTTGCTGAGAAGAAACTTTTTAGTTTGAGTCATCCCATTTGTTGATTCTTGGTTTCAATTCTTGCACTATAGGAGTCTTATTAAGGAAGTTGGGGCCTAATCCCACATGATGAAGAATAGGGCCTACTTTTTCTTCTATTAGACGGAGAGTCTCTGGTTTAATTCCTAGGTTTTTGATCCACTTTGAGTTGAGTTTGAAATCAAAGAAGACCTCAGAAGATGGAAAGATCTACCTTGCTCTTGGATAGGCAGAATTAATATTATCAAAATGACCATACTTCAAAAAGCACTATACAGATTTAATGCAATTCTGATCAAAATCCTAATGGCATTCCTCATAGAAATAGAAAAAGCAGTCATGAAATTCATCTTAAAAAATAAGAGACCCAGAATAGCTAAAACAATCCTTAGCAGGAAGAGTGAAGCAGGTGGCATCACTATACCAGTCCTTAAACTATACTACAGAGCAATAGTAACAAAAACAGCATGGTATTGGAAGCAAAACTGACTGGTAGACCAATGGTACAGAATAGAGGACAAAGAGACTAACCCACAAAATTACAAGTATCTTATATTAGACAAAGGTGCCAAAAACATGCTTTGGATAAAAGGTAGCCTCTTCAACAAATGGTGCTGGGAAAACTGGAAATCCATATGCAACAACATGAAATTAAACCTCTATTTTCTTTTTCTTTTTATACAAACTGTATAAACATGTATCAAGGCATCACACAGTACCCCATAAATGACATTTTATTTGATGTTTCTCAACATGTAGGCCAAATGTATAAAGGACTAAAAAATACTAGGAACATTTCAAAGCATTTTTTAAAATTTTTAATTGACAGAATAAATATAACATATACATAATATAAAATTTACAATCTTACCCATTTCAAGTGTACATATCTGGTATTAAGTACATTCATATTGTACCACCGTTAACTACATTCATCTCTAGAAATTTTTCCTTCTGCAAAACTGAATCTATGCCTATTACATAAAAACTTCCAATTCCCCGGTCTCCTTTGGCCCAGGCAACAAAAATTCTCCATCTCACCTCTATAAATTTGTTCTAGGTGCATTATATCATTGTAATCAAATGTGCAGACATGCATCACTTAACAATAAGAATATGTTGTTAGAAATGTGTCATTAGACAAGTTTATTATTTTATAAATAGCATAAAGTATACTTACAAAAACTAAGCTAGCTATGTTTTCACTGGGCTATATAATCTTAAGGTACTCAACAAATATTTGCAGTCTGTAACTAACGGTAACATCATTATATGATAAATATATTCCTTTGGTGTTACTGGTTTATTTCATTTAATATGTTATCAAGGTCCACCAATGTTACAATATGGTCAGAAATTCCTTCCTTTAGTGGGCTTAGTATGATTTCTTTCCAAGGATAGTCTACATCTTGTTTATGCATTTACACATTAATGGTCATGGGTTGTTTCCACAATTTTAGCCATTATGAATTATGGTGCTATTAACATGGAAGCACAAATACCTCTTTTAAGCCCTTGGTTTTGGTTCCAGGAGTGGAACCTGTGGATCAGATGGTCGTTTTATATTTATTTACCTGAGAAATTTCATGCTGTTATCCACAGTATCTACAGTATTTTACACTTCCATCAACAGGGAAGAGTTCCAGTTTATCCACATTCTTACCAATACTTTATATTTGCTGGTTTTGTTATTTATGTGTTGCTTTTATTATAGTAATAACCCTGCTAGTGAATATAAGGTAATATACAATTGTGGTTTTGATTTTCATTTCTCTAGTGATTAATTATACTGGTTATAAAGTCCCTTTTCCAATATTTAATTATGTTTTGTTGTTTTTGTTGATTTGTAGGAGTTCTTTATATATTCTACATATTAACACCTTATGAGACATAAAAATTTGAAGGATTGAAGGATTTCTCCCCTTCTGTTGGCTGCATTTTTCCTATTGACTGTGTCTTTTGTGCCGTAGGTTTTAATATTGTATAGTAAAAGTTACCTAACTTTTATTTTGTCTATTTTTGGTGTCATACCCCCCAAAATAATCACCAAATCTAATATTTATAATAAAGCAATTACCATGTGTTTTTCTAAGAGTTTTGTAGTATTATTTTTTTAATATTTATGACCTTGGTCCATTTTGAATAAATTTTATCTGTGGTATAAAAGGAGGGTTCACATTTACACATTACCAAAAGTTATATACATATTAATTGCAATACCCATCAAAATGCCAATTATATTCCTCACAGAACTAGAAAAAACAATCCTAAAATTTGTATGGAAGGGCAAAAGACCCAGAATAGTCAAGGTAATCCTCTGCCAAAAGAACAATGATGAACACATCACCATACCCAATTCCAAATTATACTACAGAACCATAGTAACAAAAATAGCATGATACTAGAACAAATACAGACAAATTGGCCATGAGAATAAAATAGAAGTCACAGAGACAAATCCACACAGTTAAAGTCATCTAATAATTGACAAAGGTGCTAAAAATACATGTTGAAGAAAAGCCATCCTTCATAAAAAATGGTGCTGGGAAAAATGAATATCTACATATAGAAAAAGGAACCTAGATCCCCATCTCTCACTGCACAAAGGTCAATTCAAAATGGGTCAAACACCTAAATTAAAAAAAAAAAAACAGAAACTCAGCAACTGCAAAAAGAAAACAACAACCTTCTGAGTAGGACTTATATAGTTCAGGATATATTACCAAGAATAGATAAATGAAATGGCATCAAATTAAAAAACAAAACAAAACAAAAGCATTCTTCACAGCAGAGGAATCAAGAGTGTGAAAAGATAGCATATATATGGCGTGGTAGAAACTCTTTGCCAGTTTCTTTTCCAACAGAGGATTAATATACAGAATATATAAAGAATAAATACAAATTCAATATCCCAAAACCAAGTAACCCATTTGATAAATTGGCAAATGAACTTGACAGACACATTTCAAAATGAGAAGTACATATGGCCAATAATTTTATGAAAAAAAAATGTTCAGTGCCTTTAGTCATCAGGGAAATGCAAATCAAAAGTTTATTGATATTCCATCTAATCCCTGTCAAAATGGCAATCATAAAGAATACAACTAAATATACACTGGTGAGGATAAAGAGGAAAGGAACTCTCTCTGAAACACTATTGTTAGGAAAGTAAATTCATTCAGCCATTATGAAAATCAGTATGGAGGTACCTCAAAAAACTAAAATTAGAACTATTATATAATCCAGATATACCACTCATTGATATTTATGCAAAAGAATTGAAGTCAGTATATTTTAGATATACATTCACACCCATGTCCATCACAGCACAATTCACAATAACTAAGTTATGTAATCATCCTAGTTGTCCATCAGCATGTGAATAGATGTAAATAAAATTTAAATACACACACACAAAGGAGTTTTATTCAGCTATAAATTTCAGGAAAAATATCATTTGCAAGAAAATATTTTATTTTGAGCAAAATAAGTCAGGCTCTGAATATTACATGTTTTCTGTTATATGTGAGAGCTAGAAGAAAAAAAAACAGGAAAAAAAGGGATACTATGAAAGTAGAAGAGAGATCATTAGGGCAGAGGAAGAAAATCAGGGGGAAAGAGAAGGGAAGGAGGTTTTGAGGACTGAAATCGATCAAAATGCATGTTTATTTATATATTATATACCACAATTAAACTCACCATTCAGTATGAATAAAATTCACCCTTCCAAAAAAACTAAATTAAAAAAAAAATAAAGTGGAAGAAAAAAGGCTGTACTGTATGTAGCATGTGATATCCAGTTTTTAATGCACTATTTGTTTAAAAGACTGTCTTTTCCCCATGTAGTGGTGTTGGTACTGTGTCAAAATTCATTTGGCCATGCATGCTAGTGTTTATTTCTAAGTTCTGTATTATAATACATTGGTATAGCTGCCTGATAACTAGCTTTGTAATAAATTTGAAATTCGGAAATGTGAGAATTCGACTTGTTTCTTTACAAAAATTAATTTCACTGTTTAGAGTCCTTTGAAATTCCAGATGAATATTAGGGTGAACATTTATTTCTGAAATATACTGTGAGAATTTTGACAGAAATTGTATTGAATCTATACCCTTTAGGTATAACTGACATGTGAACAATATTATGTCTTCCAAACTATGAACATGGATGTCAGTGTATAATTTATTATCCTCCTTGGTTAAACCTATTCAGTTTAAATATATCTATCTCCTCAAATATCTATCACTTCTTTATGGTGAAAATATTCATTCTTTTTTATAGCCAAGTAGTATTCCATTTGCATATGTGCCTTGTTTACTTTTTGAGTTCACCAGTTGGTGGGCACTTAAGTTGTTTTCATTTCTTGGCTGTTGTGAAGAGTGCTAAAATGAACTCAGGAAAGCAGATGTCTCACCAACATAATGATTTCATTTCTTTGTATATGTACGTAGTAGTGACATTGATGGGTCATATGGTAACCCCATTTTTTTATTTTTTGAGAAACTTTTATACTGTTTTCTGTAATGGCTGTGCAAACTTAACATTCTCACTATTAGTGTGCAAAACTTCTCTTTTCTCTACATCTTCTCTTGCACTCCTTTTGTTTTGTCTTTTTCATAATAAGCACTTTTACTGGAGTGAGGTGATACCACAGTATTACATTTTATTTCCTCAGAGACTGCCTTGTGACCAGTAATTCTGGAATTCCACCAGAGTGTGGGCAAAATCACCATGGATAAACCATCCTCATGGTCCTATCTTAAATCTGTGGTCACTGACACTGCCAAGCTAAGTCACACCTTGAAGCCACAGCTAACCAAGGACAGCAGAGCACTGGGATATGACTAGGGTCCTCAATGATATTTGCTGCTATTGCTTAGGTGGGCTTGTGGATAAATACTGCTACAACTGGCATTAGGAGATGCTGGCCAGAAGACTCAAGTCACATGTCTCTATTTGACACTGGGGCTGTTCCAGAGTCTCCATATGCAGTCACTAGTGTGAAGATGGGGAAGCGTTATTAGTATCTTCCTAATATGAAGTTTCACCACCACTCACTGAGTTCCAAGGCAAAGTCCTGTGCTTACTGCCCTTTCTGATCCTCAGTAAGCAAAGTTCTGCTCAGTACTATTGGTGAAGGCCGTCTCATGGCCACCAATGCCGACACTGAGTGGGGTCACACCTTAGTTTCACAGTCACAAGGACCAGCATAATTTCAGGGGTGCAGCCAAACTCATGCTACAGCTGGCAAGCAGGCCAAAACATAAGTCATCCCACCAGGTTGCAGTTCTCCTGTCTAGTTTGGGAAAGGTCTAGAACTCCACTTGAAAGCACTAGCTTAGGAATAACTGCGCTTTTCAAGGTTGAGGGAAAGTTCATGGATATTATCCATTGGCCATCCATTTGGATGCTAATGCAAGTCACATCTGAGTCTCACAGCTACAGGGACTTGTATGGTTGGGTTTAGGTACCAAAGGTCCATTCCAAGGATGTCAAAGAAAATATATAGGCCAAAACTCAAGTCTGTTTTACTGGGATACAGGTCTCACCCATACTGTGGGAAATCTAAAGGCTCTGTCTCTGAGTTATGGCCTGGGTATGGGACCTCAGGTTTCTGCCTTGTTTTGGTTCTCTTTATAGTAGTCACATCACTGAGTTTCAAATGAAGTCCTATGCAACTTTCATGCCTAGTGAATGTAGTCTTGCTGCTCTCTGCTGCCTGAGATTTTGGTAAGGGATGTACTCGGACACCTGACTAACAGGTCACTGTAGGATCTTACTGAGTCACCTTGTTGCACTTCCTTGGGATGCAAATTCTCTAAATTTTGTTGTGAATTTTTGCATCAGTATTCATCAGGGTTTGGTCTATAATTTTCTTTTCTTCAATGTCTTTTCATGGTTTTGGTATAAGAGTAATGCTAGCCTCATAGAATATATTTATAAGTGTTCCCTGCACTTCAAAATTCTGTAAGAATATAGGGAGTGTTTCTATTATTTTTCTTTAAAGTTTCTTAGAATTCATCAATGAAATTACATTCTGCAGAACTTCTCATTTGGGGGAGATTTTGTATTATTTATTAAATCATCTTACTAGTTTCTAACAATTCTTCATAACTCTGTCCTGCTTTTGTGGTTTTTAAACAAATTTGTACATAATCTAGTTTGATTTGACAACTTACAGAAGTTCATAATAGGGCTGGGAATTTAATTCAACGATAAAGTGCTTATCTAACATTGTCAAGGTCCTGGTTCAATACCCAGTACTGCAAACCCCAACCTACACTCAAAACAGTTCATAACATTCTCTTTTAATGTGTTTTATGACTATAAGATTATTCATAATGTTACTTGTTTCATTTATTTTTTTATTTATTTGAATCTCTTCTATTTTTTCTTAGTCAATCTAGCCAAAGTTTTGTACCTAACAGAAACATCAGAATACTCTATTCAATAAGAGAAGCGCACATTTTTCTCAAGCATGCCAGAAATAATATTTAGGATAGATTATATGTTAGATGACTAAATAAGTCAGGAACCTACTCTTGATTTCACTTTTTTTTCTATTATTTTTCAACTTCACACTGTTTGTCATTGTTCTAACCCTTGTGATATCCATCCTTCTGCTAGCTTTGGATTAATTTTGTTCTTTTTTTCCTTATTCTTTGTGCTATAAATTTACTTTGTACATTTAATATTATTCATTATTAATATAAGCATTTGCAGCTGTAATTTTGTTTTTAGCACTGCTTTCATTACATACTATAAATTTTATTATAGTGTTTTCTTTGCCATTTTTTTCATGATATCTTCTTATTTCTCTTGTGATTTTTTTCTTTCATCCATTTATTTTTATTAGACTGGGTTGCTTAATTTCCACCCATTTGAAGACTCTAAAATTTTCTTTCTTATTTTGATTTCTAGTTCTATTCCATTATGAATTGAAAGAGATACCTGGCATAGTTTAACTATTTTAAAATGTATTAAGACTTGCTTTGTCACCTAACATTAAATCTATTTTGAAGAATAGTCCTGATATACTTGTTGCTATTGTTGGATGGAGTGTTCTGGCATTTCTTTTAGTTCCAATAGGTCTGTAGTTTATTTGCCTATTCTATTTCCACGTTAAAGCTCTGTCTGCTTGTTCTGTGTAACATGTCAGGCAGAGTACTAAAATTTCCTACTACTAATGCAGAACTCTCTATATCTCCCTTCAGTTCCAGTCAATGTATGTTTTATATCTTTGGGACCTCTTATATGCTGTCACATATATGTCTAATTATTTTATTATTTTGTCAAACTGTTTCATATAGCTATGTATTATACTTCTTTCTCTCCTATAATAGATTTTGACTAAATGTCTATTTTTTTTCTGATATTAGAATAGTCACCTCCACTCTCTTTTGATTACTATTAGCATGGGATACTCCTTTCCATCTTTCCATTTCCAACCTGTGTTTTACCTTGGATATAAAGTGATAACTTATAGATAGCATAAAATTAGATTCTTGCTTTTTAACTCATTATTCCATTCTATGCCTTTGTTTGAGGAATTTAATCTGTTTATATTTTAATTAATTACTGATAATAAAAACTTCTAATTGCCATTTTGTTATTCATTTTCTGTATGACTTGTGAAATTTTTAGCCCTTAATTTTCTCCTCCACTACCTTTCCTTCTGGTTAATTGATTTTTTTGTAGCAAAATATTTTGATAACACTATCATTTATTTTTGTGTATATTCCATGGAAATTATCTTTGTGCTTTACCACAGTAATTATATAAAACATCCTAAAATTACATTAACTGTTTTATATTGATAATAATTTAAGCTTAATCATATATACAAACTTTGGGGATTTTTTATATGTTTTCACCAGCCCTCTAAATTTAATTCTTATCACAAAATTATATTTCATATAATTTTTACATGTGTTTGCATGTGTTTATAATTCTTTTATGATTTTGTCTTCTAAATTCTCTAAAAGAATAAGAAATAAAATTACATGTGAAAATTATAATAATATATGTTTTAATATATGTACATGTATTTACCTTTAAGGCGAACTTTATGGTTTCAAGTTACTATGTAGTAACTGTTCATTTCAACTTGCAGAACTTCTTTTAGCCCTTTTCCAGGGCAAGTCCAGTGACATTTAATTCCCTCAGCTACTATATATCTAAGAAGGTCTTTATTTATCCCTCATTGTTGAATGACAGTTTTGACAAAATAGAACTCTCAGATGACAGTGTTTTCTTTTCACACTTCAAATATATCATCCCAGTAACTTCTGCCTGCAAGATTTCTTCTGAGAAATCCACAGATAACCTAATTGAGGTTTCCTTTTATAAAATGAAGGATTTCTAATTTTGAGAATACCTCTTAGATTCACGGAGATGCAACTCAGTGGTAAACACATGTGACCAGCATGTGCAAAGGTGTAAATTCCTGGATATGATCTTCAGCACTACACACACACACACACACACACACACACACATACACACACAAACACACACCAAGATTATATCTTTGTTTTTGAATTGCAACATTTTGATTGTGTATTCATATTTTATTTTTGGTGTGAGTCTATTTTATTTTATCCTATTATCAGCTCAATAAACTTCTAATTATGCATAGCCATGCTTTTCTTCAATTTGGGAAGTTTTTGCCCATTATTTCTTCAAATAATTCCTCAATGCATATTTTTCTTTCTTCTACTTCTGAAACTCCCACAAAATTTTAATTGGTTGTCTTAATGAGAGTTTAAAAGTAACTTAGGCTTTCTTCCTTTTCTTATTTCTTTTTCTTCTATTCATCTCTTACAATAATTAAAACATCAACTTTACTTATTCTTGGAGATTGAACGCAGTGCCTAGCATATACTAGGTAAGTGTTCTATCACTGGGGTATAATTCCAGCCCCTTATTTTTTCTGCCAGTTTTGTTTATAGTTGAAACTCTTTAGTTAATCATTCAATTTAGTTATTATATATTTCATCTCCAGAATTTCTGTTTCATTTTTTATAGTTTTTATCTCTTTTTGATCTTCTGGTTTTAGTGTCATATTATTTTCCTGTAATTTATTTCTCTCTGCACTTTTTTCTCATATTCATTGAACATATTTAGAATTTTGAAGTCTTTATTAACTGAATTTTGAAATCTAGATTTATTTAGCCTGTGTTTAAAGAGACTTATTTTGTTCCTTTGGATGAGTCATGTTTTTCTATTTTTTTTTCTGTTTTATTATCTTTTGTTGAATATTGGCATATGAAAAGTCAGTTTCTTCTCTCAATATTTTCCAAATGGCTCCATGCAAGGGATGAACTTCATTAATCAGCCTGGGATGAAAACTTAATGTCTTTTCTGGCTGTTTTAGGGCCCACATCTTCCAGTGTAAATGATTATTTTTCCCAATTCTCTCATAGATATTTGATACTTAATATCTACGAGTTCAACCAAATTTGGAATGAACATATATCTTAAACTGCATATGGTCTGAGCATGTAAAATCTTTTTGCCTTGTCATTATTCTTTAAACAGTGTAATAAAACAATAATTTATACAGTATTTACATTTTGTTTGTTATTCTAAGCAATTTGAAGATCAATTATAGCACAGTATATGCAATAGGTTGAGTTTTGGTTTCAATTTTTACTGTTCCTTGAAAAGCTTATGTATTAATGCAGAAATTTTCAGAGGAAAATAATGATTGTAAGAGTTGTAACCTCATAAGTGGATTAATCCATTTGATAGGTTAATATTTTTAAGGGACTACTGGGTGGTAACCATATGTGCTTGGAGCATAGCTGGGAGAAGTTGGTCACTGGGGAACAGGTTTTTAGGTTTGTTGGGATTACAGTTTGTCCCTGCTCCCCCGCTTTTCCCTCTTCCTCTCCCTCTTCCTCTCTCTCTTTCCTATGTGCCATGAGCTGAGATTTCTATACCACATATCTCCACTATGATATTCTGCTTTAACTGAATCATCCAAACATGTACTGAAAACTCTGAAACAGTGAACCCAAAATAAATTTTTCCTTGTCAAGTGTTTTAGTCAGAGTGACAAAGAATTAACGCAAAAAAAATTAGTACAGGGCTGGGGATGTGGCTCAAGTGGTAGTGTGCTCACCTGGCATGTGCAGGGCGCTGGGTTCGATCCTCAGCACCACATAAAAATAAAATAAAGATGTTGTGTCCACCGAAAAACTGAAAAATA
>NW_026000250.1:1402369-1425328 GCF_001458135.2 Marmota marmota marmota
TTTTTTTGTCATTAAACTTTGTGTGAGGCCAAATTGAAAGATTGGTGGGGCCTGGTGGTTCACATTTATAATGAAGAGGACTAGAGTTTTATAAGTGGTAGAGCACTCTTGGGTTCAATCTCTTGTCTGTCTCTCTCTCTCTCTCTCTCTCTCTCTCTCTCACACACACACACACACACACACACGCACACTGTAATGGACTAATTGAACTGGTAGAGAAAATTTTAAGGCAGCACAACACTCAGATGTTAGCATGGGTATGGCTGGTAGTTTTAGCCAGTTTTGCTGTTAGAATTGTGAGCATTCTCCAGAAAGCAGAGAATGTAGTTTTAAAACTTGCAGCTTGGCCAAAAATGCAAAAGACAAACTGGGGCCAAGGAAGGTATGATTGCTGAAGCAATTACTGCCATTAAAGAGAAGCTAAGTACTTTGTATAGAGACAATAGGAAAGAGGATTTGAAGACATCTTAGGAACTAGCAAAACCACACCAACAACAGGCTCAAGGGTATTAAAGTTAAAACTAATTTCAGAGATGGTGTAGGCACTCTACTTCCATAAGCGGCCCAGGAAGTTTTTTCCCCAAGATTTAGTTCACCAAGCTCTGCTGCCCAAGCACTTGGAGGCTGCTGTATTCATGGTGCATGGGAGCACTGCTACTGTTCAAGCTAGCAGCAGAAATTGAAATCATCCAAATGGTGCTGAGTTCTGCAGGATAGCAGAATTCTTGAATTTGAGAGTTCACAACGGCTTCCACCAAGATTTCCAAGAAAGCCTGAAAGTTTAGGCAAAGTATTAGATTATAATAATCCCTGCATACAACCCCTGATAGGGTGATAAGTGAAAATGTGAGAATGAAGCCAAAATTGCAGTACATATCCCAGTAATGAAGATATGCCAGTAATGTGAAATATTTGCTGAGGAAAGCTGAAGGAGGTGAACAGAGCCAGACTGAGAGAAAGACCATGTGGACTACAAATGCAAAGTCAAGGGACAAGATTGTTCAAGCCCTTTGAAGACCACATGTCACTGCCACATGTCTCAGATGTTGATGTGGAGCTACAGGACTTGTTTGCCCTTCTGGGTTTAGTCTTGTTTGGGTTCCATCCTGCAGCCCCTGACCTGCACAGGCAACTGAACTTAAGATCGCTCATGTGAATTTTCAGGGACACCAAATAAAACACAGACACACTTTACCTTTAAACAAGCTTCAGGATGGCTTCTCCACTCTCAGCCCCAGATTCCCTAAAAGGGAGAGCAAGAAAATTTCACGAGAGTCTGGGGAGAGAGAGCAAGCACATTCGGAAGTGAGCTTTTATTGGGGGAACACTTGTTCTTAAAAAGTTCTATCCCAAAAAGGCCAGAAGTGGGGGCTGGGGTTGTGACTCAGTGGTAGTGTGTTTGCCTAGCACTCGTGAGGCACTGGGTTCAATCCTCAGTACCACATAAAGAAAAAATGAAATAAAGATATTGTGTCCGCCTACAACTAAAAAATAAATATTAAAAAAAGGCCAGATGGGGCAAGGTTACAAGGGACACATGAGTATAACTCAACCCTCGTAGGTAACAAACACATCTGAAGACCCAACTTTGCTATCCAAGCTGGGATAATGCCCAAGTCACCACAAATGTAGTGATTGGTCAGAGCCCCTTGCTTCAGGACTGGAAGATGTGGGGCATTCAGAGAGGCTTGCCACACCATCCCTTACTTCTTTTTTTTAATATTTGTTTTTCAATTGTAGTTGGACACAATACCTTTATTTTATTTATTCATTTTTATATGGTGCTGAGGATCGAACTCAGGGCCTCGCACATGCGAGGCTACCACTGAACCACAACCCCAGCCTCACCATCCCTTACTTCTATGCCACTACTTCTCCCTTTTAGAATGAGAATGTTTGCATATTTCCATATACAATGGAAATATGGGTGGTGTAACATGCTTTTGATTTTTATAGGGGCCCATGGGCAAGAGTTTTCCTTGAGTCTTGGAGGGCACTTTGGACATGGACTTTTGAGCAATGATGGAACTGTTAAGAATATATGGATTCTTGGAGTTGGGCTGAATGCCTTTTTCATTGTGAGACTGGAATGAGGTTGTGGGTGCCAACAGTGAGATATTATGGTTTGCATCAATGTCCCCTGAAAAAGTTCTTGTGTTAATGCAGGAATGGTTGGATGTTAACTGATTAGATTCCATAATGGGGGAGAGGGGCTTGGGAAGATTGTAGGAACTTTGGATTGGGCAAATGGAGGGCATGTGGGTAGGAAAGATGGTGGAACAAAAAGGACATAGTTACCATAAGTACACGTATGTTTGCACAAATGGCGACTTTACATCATGTACAACCAGAGAAATGAAAAGTTGTGCTCCATTTGTGTACAATGAAAAGAAATGTATTTTGTGTCATATATAAATAATTAGAACAAAAATATGTTTAAAAAAATTCCAATAGGGCCATATTGACTCAATAGATAGAAGTATTTCCCCAACCTTCCCATGAAAAATTCTCAAAGATTTTTCCCTTTATTTGCAGCATTATTTCTTTAATTTGGGGAAGCGCTTTACATAATTTCTCATTTTTTATATTCTCAAATTTTATCAGTCTCATGTTTTGTGATATGGAAGCAGTGGATATTACATAATTCTTGAGCTCTTTTACAAACCAAAAGTAACTTTTGGAATCTTAAAAGAATACAAACACACTAGCATATCTCAAACATTTTCAAAAATAATAAACCATTAATAATAAAAAACTGTATTAATTTGATAAATTATTTGATTGGACTACTGGATGGAAACTCTAGGCAAGTGGCACATGGCTGCAGGAAGTGGGTCAATGGAGGCATGATGTTGGGAATTATCCCTGGCTCCTTGCATTCTCTCTGCTTCCTGGCTACCATATGATGAGTAGCATTTTCCTGCCACATCTTTACACCATGATGTTCTGCTTATCCTCATGTCCAGAGCAATGGAGTAGGCTTACTATGAACTGAATCTGTGAAATAGCGCACCCAAAATAAACTTTTATTTCTCCAAATTGATCTTATTAGATATTTTGTTCTCAGCGACAAAAAGCTCACTAACACACCTTATATGGAAATATTGTGCCAGCTTATATAAGGGACTTGATCATCTCCTGATTTTTTTCACCTAGCAGAACTGATCCCCATGGATACAAAATAACAACTACCCATCACTATTTAAAAATGTCTTAATTTTCCTAAGAGTCTCACTCCTATTTCTTCTCAGCTCTAGACACTCTATTGCATTTTTCTACCTATAATCTCTTGCTCCCAGATGGCCATAGGTCTGCACTGCCCTTGAAGCTTACATAATGGCACTTTGACTCTATTTTCAGTGGCCTAATATGGTATCCTAAGGTGCTATGCTCATTCACTTGTTTGAGTCAATTGAGACAACATCAGTTTCCTTGACAGCTTCCAAATAAGCTAGAAAGTTGCAAATAATTACAACTTTTCCCCTTCCTTCCTAAGAAAACCAGTGGGAATTTGGTGAATTTGTCTTGAATTTTCCATGAAATGCCATACAGAGAATTGAACAAGACTGAGCAAAATCTCTACAGTATTTCCTATTATTTTGAGTGTGACTTTTTCTTGGTTTGTTGTTCACTTGGTTGCTACAGATTCATAACTGGCTTTTAGCATTACTACATTAACTTAGATCTGTATCTTCTTGTTTATTCATTATTGCCATAGGGTAGGAAAGATCTAGAGCTTCTTAATCCATTATTTTGTTAACATTTTGAGTATTTTGCTTTTGTATTACTATTTACTCAATCTCTCTATTCATTTTAGATGGTCCTACCTATCTAATCTCATGTGTAAAGCCTTGTTTGTTGGTTATTCTTATCCTTATTGAACTTATATTTATATTTGGAATGTTTTTTCCCTGCCATTTCATTAAGCTACATATTGTATTTTCAAAGAACTCATCAGAATCCAATGACAATTTATCCTTCTACAGCACTTTTTACCCAGATTATTAAAACAGGATATTGCTAGTTTTCCTACTTTTATTCCAGACCAACGATAGTCTGTTTTCAACATAGGAACCAAATTAATAATGCATGATAATTTGATTTTTTTATTACCTGTTTCTCATATTCAGGTAAGTATAAATTTTTCCCACCTAAAATATAATTTTTATTGGATTATCCACTGCCATATAACATTGAGAACAGCAAGAGCTGTCATATATTGAATATTTAGATTACCTAGGCATTATTTATGTCTAAATAGTCACAAAAGAGATCATCATTATTCCCCTTTAATAAATGAAGACCAAAACCCACAGATAAAATATCCTCTCTGATGTTACCAACCTCATAAATGTTAAAGCCATATCAGAAATATGAGTTTCATTGACTCTACTAAATATACCATATTATTTTCAGAATCATCTTGAGTTCTTAATAAATATTTATTAGAGATAAAAAATCAGTGACTTGTTAGCTTAGAGTTCTTCAAACTTCAGTAAATTAATTCCACTATTTTTTTAAAATAATGTCTTACCAAGTGACTAGGGAGGTTGAGACAGGAGGATTTTAAGTTTGAAACTAGCCTTGGCAACTTAGTGAGACCCTGTCTCAACATAAAACATTTTTTAAAAGGAGCTAGATATGTTTCTCAGTGGTTAAGTATCCCTAAGGTCAATCCCCTGCACTCAACATGTATAAATATATAAAATAAAAATAATGTTTTATTGGAACAAACCATATGAGACTTTTACAAGGGCAAACTTATCTGTGAAAGTGACTTGACTATTTTGTGTATATGGCTTTGGATGATGTATGGCTTAGGCTTTGGGAATTATACTTTCATTATAGTATGCTCTCAACAAATGATAGATTTATTATTTTTATAAGTAGATAGTCTGAAGTACAAGGTAGTAGCTGACATAAAAGTAGATAAAATAAGCCAAAAAAGAAGATAAATTACAAGATAATTAACCCAGAAAATGTGAAATGAGAAATGGATATAAAACTTAGTAACATATATAGCAAATTGGTAGGAAACGGAATAAGAGAAAGAAAAAAAAGTAATTTAAGTCTGTAGCAGATGAAACCACAGCTATCAGACAAAAACCTTGTATAATAAGCAAGAAAGAAATGAGGGAAAGAAAGAAAATGTGAACTATTTGCCAAATTTCTGGAAAAACATAGCTCTTTGCTGCTGTAGGATTCTTCCATTTCATAAAATTATTCCTATAAATGCAAGTGTTGACATATGACCACAAGGCTAAAGGAATAGCAGAATGTTACAGTACAGAATGTGGGTACCATTCTTATAGTGCACAGGCAAAGCTACCTGACCAGGGTATAGAAAGGTAAAGTGACAAAGTTAAAACATAATGAAAATCCAAGGATAAAAAGAGGCATAACTTAGATAAAGGAAAATAATGAGAAAGATACATTTTGAAAGAAATAGTATAAGAAAAAATATCAGATAAAATGTGGACAAAATGAAAAGTAGGTATGACAAAAGAAGGTGAAAAAGGTTAAGTACACAACAGTGGTAGCAAATGAGAAACAGACAATATTAAGCAAGTTGCAATTACTTATATTTTATATACATTATCAAATATATCTTATTATATATAATATTATATATATATATCATTATAATTAATTACATTTTTTGTGGATCAATTGTTTAGTTCCAAATGGTAGCACTAATGGAAAAACAAATAATGATAGAAAATTAATTCAAAATTCCATCCAAAACCAAAAAAACTATACTCAATTTCCTATGTTACCCAAAAATATTTATACATACTTATGTGGTATAGATAGGTAGCTAGATGGTAGATGGATAGATCATCAAATAATATATTTAATAATAATTATTTTTACTTTTTATATGTCCATCATGTATATGTTAGCATATTTCAATACAGCTTTTATAATTATATATTTAAATAAATGTCTCCTTGGGTTTGAAATAAAACCTTTCATTAATTCTCCTGGTCACTCTTGCCCTCCAACAATCACCACCACTGATTCTGCTTGTATATAAAAATGATAATCTTTGCAAATGTTAACACATATTGTACAAAAGTATGTATAAAATGTATCCATTGTTTCCTGCTATAAGTGTATAATCATCTTTGTTAAATATGCACCTAATAATTGTTAATAACCCTTTAACCAGTAGAGCTAAGGTTAGGTTCTGGTACAATTGAAGATACTTACCTTTTGTCCAATACCAGGTTTTTCCCTCCCAGAGTGTGTCTAATGTCTCCTTGCTTCAGGGCATTTGTGAATTAATTCTTTGTTTTCTTTATTAAGTACTTAACATTTGGACTTTATATATAGAATGTTTTATTGAATGTATCCTTCTCTTTTTCCCCCTCATCCCTATTGTTATACATTTAACTCCCTGCATCTACCTGCAAGTATCTCCTTTAGATAAGCAATAATCACAACCTGGTTTATATTCTTCCGTACATTTGTCTACATTCATATTGATCATATACAAACATGTATTTATGTATGTACATTTTATAAATAAATAATATCTTATTACATTTATTTCTCTGCATATTTCTTTTCTCATCAGTCCAAACACATTGTAGAAATTATGCCAAATCTGTTAGTGTAGTACCAACTTATTTTTTGAATGGTCACATAATATACCATGTTTGATCTAAATTATATATTTTTTTTTCAATATTTGCCATTACAAAGAGTGCTGCAATTTTTCCTATGTATATTTATTTGTTGAATATATTTCTTCATGTTAGATTGAAGAAATATGCTAAATGAAGAGGATAGACCAAGAGAGCGAGAGAAGGAAGAGAATGGTGGAACTGGAAAAAAAGGGTCAGAAAGAAATGAGACAGAGAACCACATATATTAAGAGCAATAGAATATAAGGAGTATTTTCATTTTTTATATCTCATGTAATTACTTTCCAAGCAGATTATAACAATTCACAAATCACTGGCAATGTAAAGAGTATTGTGTTCCACAGCCACTTGGGAGAAATGTTTTAAGAGCTTTAGTTAATCTACCGGGTAAAAGCAATAGCTCACTATTATTTTAATTTTAATTTCTCTACTAAGGCAATAATCTATATATGTCTTGGCCATTTGAATTTGTCCTTGTGTTAATTTTCTAATTATAACTTTTTTCATTTTTCTATTCAAATTTTTTCTTTTGTTTTCAATTTGAAAAATGTGTACCTTTTGGGTATCAGTGTTTATATGTCAGCTGACTTACATGTATTTTTCCTAATACACCTTTTATTTTTTGATTTTGTACATTGTTCTCAGAAACACGTTAATTTCCAGAATGAAGTGTTTCTTTTTTTTGTTACACCTTTTATATATCCTGTCCTAGAAAATTCTCCCGAAATCATTAATTTGATATATAATATAAAGTATCAAAATATTATTGTTTCAAAATTTACACTTATATATTTAATGTATCTGGGTTTAACCTCTTAATATTATGTTTTATAGAAGTCAAATTTTGTTTTCTTTCAGTTGGATAATAAGTTTATGCCAATTTTATTTATGGAATGATATGTATTTTACTATTTGAATAAATTTTTTTTTCATGATATATTTATACATAATGGGATCTATCTCTGAGCCTTTTTTATTAGTAGTAGGGATTGAAATCAGGGGTACTTTATGACTGAGTACATCCCTGGTCTTTTGTTTTTATTTTTGAGATAGTATCTCCCTAAGTTGCTGAGGCTGGCCTCCAATTTGAGATCCTCTTGACTCAGTCCCCCAAGTCACTGGGATTACAGATCTGTACCACTGTGCCCAATTCTGAGCTGTTCTTCTGTCTCAATGATCTATTAATTCATATTTTGCCAGTATCATACCATTTTTCTATCAGAAATCTAAGTTCCTCCTTAGTTTTTCCATGTTTTTATATTTCTATAATTTTGGCTATTCTAAGTTACTTGATTTTCCAATAAACGTTAAGAAATTTCCTCTTAGAACTGCTTTCATAGTTTCACAGAGATTTCAATATGTTGTATCTGTGTTCTCATTCAACTCTAATTTTTTTTTAATTTCCTCCTTGATGTCTTCTGCAACCCATTGTTTACTCAATAGCATATTGTTTAGTCTCCAGGTGTTGGAGTAGCTTTTATTTTATTTCTTATTTTATCATTGATTTCTAATTTTATTTTATTATGATCTAATAGAATGCAGGTAGTATCTCTACTTTTTTATATTTGCTAAGAGTTGCTTTGTGGCATAATATATAGTGTATTTTTAGATAAGGTTCCATATGCTGCTGCAAAGAAAGTGTATTCTCTCATTAAAGGATGAAATATTTTATATATATATATATATATGTATATATATCAGTGAAGTCTAAGTTATTGATTGTATGATTGAATTCAATATTTTGTTTGTTCAGATTTTGTTTTGAAGATCTATCTAGTAATGAAAGAGGTGTGTTAAGGACTGGGGTTGTAGCTCAGTGGAAGAGCACTTGCCTCGCACGCTTGAGGCTCTGGGTTCAATTTTAAGCACCACATAACAATAAACAAATAAAATATTTTAAAAATTTACCAAAAATTTTGTCTATTTTGACTCTTGAACTTGAGAAGAGTTTGTTTGATGAATGTAGATGCTCCACTGTTTGGGGATTATATATTTATAACTGTTAAGTCTTGTTGGTGTATGGTTTCCTTGAGCAGTATGTAGTGTCCTTCTTTATCCTTTGTGATTGACTTCAGCTTGAAGTCTACTTTATTTGATATGATGATGGAAATCCCTGCTTGCTTCTGCAGTTCATAGGAGTAGTATGATTTTTCCCAACCTTTCACCTTCAGTCTGTGGATGTCTTTTCCTATGAGTCTCTTCAAGGCAGTATATTGTTGGGTCTTTGTTTTAATCCAATCTGCTAGTCTGTGACTTTTGACTGGTGAGTTTAGGCCATTAACATTCAGGTTTATTATTGAGACATGATTTGTATTCCAGGCCATTTTTGTTTAGATTTGGTATTTAATGTGACTTGGTCTCTCCTCTCATTAGATTTTCATTTAGTGTAATCCCTCCCTCTGCTTATTTTTATCATTGTTTTGCATTTCCTCTTCTTGAATATTTTACTTAGGGTGTTCTGTAGTGCAGGCTTTCTAGTTGTAAATTCTTTTACAACTATCATGAAAGGTTTTTATTTCATCATTAAATCTAAAGCTTAGTTTGCTGGATATAAGATTTTTGGTTGACATCTATTTTCTTTCAAATCTTGGGATATGTTGTTCCACAATCTCCTGGCATTGAGGATCTGGGTTGAAAAATCTGCTGAGATATGAATTTGTCTCCCCCTATATGTGATCTGATTCCTCTCTCTTGCAGCTTTTAAGATTCTATTCTTATTTTGTATACTAGACATTTTATTTATAATGTGTCTTGGTGTAGATCTGTTGTAATTCTGTACATTTGGTGTCCTGTAAACCTCTGGTATTTGGTTTTTCAATTCATTCTTCATGCTTGGGAAATTTTCTGATATTATCTCATTGAAGAGATTGTGCATTCCTTTGGTTTGAAACTGTGCCTTCTTTTATCCAAATAACTCTTAGATCTGTCTTTTGATGCTGTCCTATAATTCTTGGATGTTCTGTTCATGGTTTCCTACCTTTCTTCACTGGGTGGTCAATTTTGTTTTCCAGATTTGTACTTTGTCTTTAATATCTGATGGTCTTTCTTCCAAGTGATCTAGTCTCTTGGTTATGCTTTCTATGGAATTTTTTATTTGGTTTATTGTATTCTTCATTTCACATATTTCTAATTTTTTTTAGAATTTCTATCCCTCTCTTTAAGTAATCTTTTGATACCTGTATTTGTTCTCTTATTGTTGGAGTGATCAATTTTTGCCTGTATTTGCTCATTTAGGTCATTCTTCAATTCACAGATCATTTTAATTATGAACCTTCTGAACTCCTTCTCTGACATTTCATCAACTTCACTGTCCATAACTTCTGTTATTATAGTGTCCTGGTTTGTTTGGGGCACATTCCTCCTTTGTTTTTTCATGTTGTCTGTGTGTCTTTTTTTCCTGCAGTGTAGATCTGAGATATTACAGGTTCTACCCTATGTTGTTGTAGTACCTGTGCAGACTGTGTGAACCTTACCTTGTTGTTGGGCTTCCAGACCCAGCTGATGTCCCTCAATGTATGTTACTGCATCTAAAGGTGGTGGCGGCAATAGCCTAACTAGAGATAATGGTTGAGCTGCCCCAAGATGCAAACAATATCTTACAAAATGTGGCTGAAAGGGTGGGCCTCATACTCTCTTTGGGATTCCTGCTGAGATGCAGCTGCTTCTAGGCCCTGTCTGTTGTTAAAAAGTTAGGACTATTGTATGGGGAAGGCTATGGCAATGTCTGCAGTGTCCCAAGATGGAAGTGGGTTAGGCTTAGGCTCCCAAGTGGGGGGAGAGGCAAACATGGACCTACCATGGACCTGGGTCCTGTGCAAGGCAAATTGGTATGGGCAGATCTGGGCCACGCCTGGGCTCCCGCAGTAGTCTGCTGGTTGGAAGACATGGTACTGTGCTAGAGGCTGAGCTCTGACTAGTGCCTGCCAGTCAGTCGAGGGGTGGACCTGGGCCTACTGTAAGCCTGGGTCCTAGGCAGGCCAGTGTGGGTGAATCTGGGCACTGGACTTGATCTCCTATGGTAGTCTGCTAGTTGAAAGGGGTGGTCCTGTGCCAGAGGCTGGGGTCTGGCTGGTGCTTGAAGGTTGAGGGGTGGACCTGGGCCTACTATAATCCTGTGTCCCACACAGGCTGGTGTGGGCAGATCTGGGCTGGGCCTGGCCTCCTGCGGTAGTCTGATGTTTGGAAGAGGTTGTCCTGTGCCTGAGTCTGGGCTCCAGCGGATATCTGCCCCGCCAGTGGAGGGGATGGACCTGGGCCTACTGTGAGCCTGGGTCCCATGAAGGCTGGTGTGGGTGAACCAGCCAAATGGTGTAATTTAGTACAAAAATAACTTGCGAAAAGTGGGATTGTCCAGAATTTCAGGTACTGTTTTTTTTTTTCCTTTAAAAAATAAAAGTTATATACATTTAAGGTTTACAATGTGATGTTTGACATACATAGTGAAATGTTTACTTCTGTCAAGCTAATTAACTTATCCATCTCTTCACATGATGAGAGTAACTGAAATTTATTTTTGGCAAATTTCCTCTATATACTACAATATTATTATTTATAATCATCATACTGTACACTAGATATCTGTAATTATTCAGCCTATATAACTGCAACTTTGTACCCTTTGACCTATATATGCACATTTAGTCACTTCCCCACCCTGTAACTTTAATAATTACTTCCATGAGATCAACTTCTTTAGTTCACCATGCAATACAGACATTGCAGCATTGCAGTACTTTTTATTGGGGGGGAGGGCATCTGACTTGTTACACTTAACATAATGCCCTCCAGTTTTATCCATATTTTTGAAAATGGCAAGACCTTCTTTTTGAAGGCTTAATTTTGTCTATCTATCTATCCATCTATCTATCTATCTATCTGTCTGATTTATATATGATTTCTTTAGCCTCTCATCATTCAGTAGACAGGCCATTTCCATATCTTGATTACTGTGAAGAATGCTGCACTAAGCCTGGGAATGTAGATACCTCTACAAGGTGCTGATATTTCATGAATATCTCCAGCAGAGGGATTGCTAGGTCATATAGTAGTTATACTTTTTAAAAATTTTTGAGGAATAATCTCCATACTGTTTCTCCCTAATGGCTATACCAAAATAAAAAAAAAAACACCAAGATTGTACAAAGATTCTCATTTCTCCACAATCACCTCATTTATTTATTACCTCATCTTTTTTGATAATAGACATTCTGACAGTTGTGAGGTCATATAACCTTGTTTTTCACTTGCATTTCCTTTCATATGCCTGTTGGCTATTTCTATGGTTTCTTTACAGAAATAGCTATGGACATTTTTTTTTTGCCCATTATTTCATCAGGTTTTGCTATTGAGCTGTGTAAGTGCTTTATATAGTTTTATATTAACTCCTTGTCTATGTTTTGCAATAACTTTCTCCCAATGAATATCTTGCACCTGTCTCTAATCAAAACAATTCTAAATAAAGCTTACAGCTGAGGAATATCTATGTCAAAACTCTTATTAGCTGTGTTATCACTTTTCTTAAAAGGAACCAGAGTGAACATTACCATGTCCACAGCAGAGTTCAACTTTATATTTCTGGAAATCCAAGAACCAGATTGCGAATAAATTCCTTTTATCATGAATAATTTTTCAACCTTTACCTGTCGTCTGACACTTGGAAGTGTCTTTTCCAGTTATTTTTCATATTTTTCTATAATCTGGGTATGCCTAATTTCCTTATGATTAAATTTAGAGTAAACATTTAAGTCAAGACTATTTTGCTATTATTTGAATATGTACTCCAAATTTTATGTGTTAAAACCCTAATTAATGCAACAGTGTTGAAATGTGGGGTCTTTAAGGAGTGATTAGGTCATGAGGGCTCTTTATTCATGAATAAATATATGCTGTTATTTCAGGAATGGGTTCCTTGTCAAATTGTAAATTGAGACCCCTGCTTTCTCTCTTACCCATGTGATAGCTTTTACCATGGGATGATTCAACTGTTTAACTTATACAACTTGTTGAATTTTGAAATTATGAAGAAAATAAAATTTTAGTAAAGCTAAAAATAGATATTGATCAAATAATTTTATCACACATTTCATTTATAACAAATAAACAGCATAAATTTTACTCTCCACACATTGGGAGTTTAAATGTATCTGAACTCAGCTTAGGTGTCTGTCAACAGATAAATAAAGAAATAAAATGTATATATACACAATGGAATTTTATTCAGCCATAAAGAAGAATGAAATAATGGCATGTTTAGGAAAATAAATGAAACTTGAGAGAATTTTTAAGTGAAATGAGACTAATTCAGAAAGTTACTAGTCATTTCTCACATATAGAAGTAGAGAAAAAAAAAAGAAAACAGTAAAGGAGGTGATCAAATGAAAATAGGGAATGGAAAGGGGAAGTTCCATTTACAAAATTATATTGTTATATTGTGTGCATGTATAAATGAGAAAATTTACACTATTAATTGTTAATTATCAATGACTATCCATTATTATATTTAATGGATTTCACTCTAATGTATAATTATAATGCATCCAAAAAAAAATAAATGTGTCTGCTCTCCATTGCTTAGTTGTGTTTGGAGTAGATAACAGCACTCAAACTTCACTTCCATGGACTTTAAACTCTGCAGAGAATTTCTGGTTTATGGTATTAGTGAAGAAAATAACTATTGTGACTCTTTTTTATGACATCCTTCCTAGTCAAATTCTTTTAATACCACTTTTTCCTATTTTGAAAGTGTTGATATGTTTGCTTTGATTTTTAGGAGCAATATGTATATTAATGTGATTGAATCTTACTCTGTTATTTGATTTTCAAATATTTATTCTCAATTATTCATAAGTTGACTTCAAAATATCTTTACAAAATGACTTTAGTCAAAATTTTCATGTTTTGGTGTATAGATAATGAATTCATTTACTAGATTAATAAATTCTCCCTCATTCTAAATTTATGCAAATATTTTACTAAATTTTCTCCTATTATTAACATTTGCTACTATTACTACACATTTGCTATTATAATTATTAATATTACTACTATTATCTATTACATGTATTGCTGTATCATAATTATTACTTTTTATATTTAATTGTGAAACATAATAAATTCATGTACATCATTTTCTGTATTACAAGGAAATAAATGGCATTGTCAATTCAACTGATAACAAATTTTTATCACTTATAATTTGTAACTTTTATTTTATTCCATAAGGTGTCTAAATATTAATTTATACATAGATTTTATACTATATCCCATTGTACATGCATAATAAAGGAAACATTGACAAAAGTACCACTAACATCCCTTTATTCCTGAAATCATTTTATACTGATAATGGAATTGTGTTGAGTCTTTCTCAACAACAACAAAAACAGATTTATGATTTTTTTCCACATAATATTGACTCCAATATATTCTACCAGATTTTCTTGGTAAACTCAAGTAAGTTTAAATGAGTTATTTTCCTGACCTTACCAGTGGGGGTCAATGGATGCATATTCTAATATCAAATGGTTTTCATAATCCTTATTGAATGAAGCACTAACAAATACAGCTGTTACAATTTGGGTATGATTTTTAAAAATTTATTTTTTATTTGTTCTAATTAGTTATACATTACACCAGAAGGTATTTTAATTCAGAGTACTCAAATGGAGCACAATTTTTCAATTCTCTGGTTATACACAAAGTCACACCATTCGTGTCATCATATATGTACCTATGGTGATGATGTCCATCTCATTCCACCATCTTTCCTTCTTCCATGTCCCCTCCCTTTCCCACCCTCCCCTTGACCTCTTTGGAGTTCCTCCATTCCTCCCATGCTCTCCCCCACCTCCATTATGGATTAGCATCCACTGATAAGAGAAAACATTTGGCATTTGATTTTTGGGGGATTGGCTTACTTCACTTACATGATATTCTCCAACTCCATCCATTTTATTCTCTTTGAATGCCAAGTAATATTCCATTGTGTATATATACCACAGTTTTTTTTTATCCATTTATCTATCGAAGGGCATCTATGTTGGTTCCACAATTTAGCTACTATAAATTGTGCTCCTATAAACATTGATGTGGTTGTGTCCCTGTAGTATGCTGTTTTTAAGTCCTTTGGGTATAGACCTAGGAGTGGGATACCAGGGTCAAATGATGGTTGCTTTCCAAGTTTTCTAAGAAATGTTCATACTGCTTTCCAGATTTATTACACTAATTTGCAGTCCCACCAAAAATGTAAGAATGTGCCTTTCCCCCATATTCTCACCATCACTTATTGTTGTTTCTATTCTTAATAGCTGCCATTCCAACTGGAGTGAGATAAAATCTTAAGAGTAGTTTTGATTTGCATTGCTCTAATTGCTAGAGATGTTGACCTTTTTTTCATATATTCTTTGATCAATTGTATATCTTAAAAAGTGTTCATTCAGTTCCATAGCCCATTTATTGATTGGTTTATTTGTTTTTTTGCTGTTGTTAAGTTCTTTATATATCCTGGAGATTAGTGCTCTATCTGATGTGCGTTTGGTAAAAATTTGCTCCATTCTGTAGGTTCTCTCTTCACCTCATTGATTGTTTCTTTTTCTGAGAAGAAGTTTCTTAGTTTGACTCCATCCCATTTATTGATTCTTGATTTTATTTCTTGCAATTTAGGAGTCTGTTAAGGAAGTCAGGGCCTAATCTGACATGATGAAGATTTGGGCCTACTTTTTCTTATATTAGGCTCAGATTCTCTTGTATAATTCCTCGGTCTTTGATCCACTGTGAGTTGAGTTTTGTGCAGTGTGAAAGATAGGGGTTTATTTTCCTTTTGCTGCATATATATCCCCAGTTTTCCCAGCATCATTGATAAGAGGCTATCATTTCTCCAATATATGTTTTTGACACCTTTGTCTAGTACGAGATAACAGTATTTACATGAGTTTATCTCTATGTCCTCCATTCTGTACCATAGTTCTACAAGTCTACTTTGGTGCCAGTACCATGCCATTTTTGTTATTTTTACTCAGTAGTATACTTTAAGGTCTGGTATTGTGATGCCACCTGCTTCAATTTTCTTGCTAACAATTGCTTTGGCTATTCTGTGTCTCTTATTTTTCCAGATAAATTTCATGATTCTTTTTTCTATTTATATGAGGAATGTCATTGGGATTTTGATTGAGATTGCATTAAATCTGTACAAAGCTTTTGATAGTATGGTCATTTTGACAATATTAATTCTGCCTATCCAAGAGCAAGGGAGATCTTTCTGTCTTCTAAGGTCTTCTTCAATTGCCTTCTTTAGTGTTCTGTGGTTTTCATTGTAGAGGTCTTTCACCTCTTTTGTTAATTTGATCCCCAAGTGTTGTTTTTTTTTTTTTTTTTGAAGCTATTGTGAATGGGGTAGTTTTTTTTAATTTCTCTTTCAGAGGATTTGTCACTAATCTACAGAAATGCATTTTATTCATGAGTGTTGATTTTATATCCTGCTACTTTTGTAAATTCATTTATTAGATCTAAAAGTTTTCTGGTGCAATTTTTGGATCTTCTATGTATAGATTCTTCTTGTTGGCAAATAGTAATATTTTGAATTCTTCTTTTTCTATTCATATCCCTTTAATTTCTTTTGTCTGTCTGGTTGATCTAGCTAGAGTTTCAAGGACTATGTTAAATAGAATTGTTGAAAGAGGTCATCCTTTTCTTGTTCCAGTTTGTAGAGAGAATACTTTCAATTTTTCTCTATTTAGAATGATGTTCACCTTGGGCTTAGCATAGGTAGCATTTAGAATGTTGAGATATATTCCTATTATCCCTAGTTTTTCTAGGGTTTTGAACATGAAGGGGTGCTGTATTTTTGTCAAATGTCTTTTCTTCCTCAATTGATATAATCATGATTCTTATATTTATGTCTACTGATGTAATGAATTTTGTTTAGTGATTTCCATATGTTGAACCAACCTTGCATCCCTGGAATGAACACAGGTATAATGGTGCACTATTTTTGTAATATGTTTTTGTATGTGATTTGCCAAAATTCTGTGGAGATTTTTCACATCTAGGTTCATTAGGTATATTGATCTGAAATTTTCTTTCTTTCATATGTCTTTGGCTTTAGCATCAGGATGACACTAGTCTCACAGAATGAGTTTGGAAGTGTTTCCTCATTTTCTATTTCATGGAATAATTTGAGGAGCATTGTATTCGTTATTCTTTGAAGGTCTTATAGAACTAAACTGTGAATCTGTCTGGTCCTGGGCTTGTCTTGGTTGGTAGGGTTTTCATGGCATATTTTATTGCATTGCTTGAAATTAATCTGTTTAACTAGTAGACACTGTTCTGATTCAGTTTGGGTAAATCATATGGCTCTAGAAATTTGTTGATGTCTTAAATATTTTCTATGTTATTGGAGTATAAATTTTCAAAATAATTTCTGATTATCTTCTGTATTTCAGTATTGTTCATCATGGATTTTAGTAATTTGAGTTTTTTTCTCTCCTTCTCTTCATTAGAGTGACTAAGGGTTTATTAATTTTATTTATTTATTTAAGGTAACAGAGATTTTGATATACTGTATTGGAGTTCTCATTTACCTGTAAGAATTTTTTAATCTCCTCTCTTATGTCTTCTGCTATTCATTGTTCATTCATTGGCATATTGATTAGTTTCCAGGTGTTTGAATAGCTTCTATTATTTATTTTATCATTTATTTCTAATTTTATTCCACTATGATTGAGTATGATTTTAGTGCCCTCAAATTCTTCATTGTGATAAAGTTTGGTTCTTAAGTTGATGCTCTTGGGAGGTAATAGAGCTGTTAAGGGGTGGGGCCTACCGGGTGGGCCTTAAGTCACTGGGGCCTTAACCCCAAACCTTGGAACTTTGTTTGCATGTGACTCTGGTAGTTCTCCCTCAAAATTACAATAAAAGTCTGAATTTGGGAACACCCAGATCACTCTTATTTGCTCTTGTGCGCTCTCTTCTCTCTTCTCTCTTCTCTTCTCTTCTCTTCTCTCTCTCTCTCTCTCTCTCTCTCTCTCCCCTTTTAATTTAAGATGTAATCTTTTTTACTCCCACATGTGTTCTTCCCATTAGTATCCATACCATAAGGTGATGGAACCAAGTGGTGGCCCTTTCCATACAGCCTGCCTTTGGACTTTTTGACTGCAGAACTGTGAGCTAAGTAAATCTCTTTTTCTTCATATGTATCCTGTGTCAGACATTTTGTTATAATGACAAAAGACTGAATAATACAGAAAATTGTCATGAGGAGTGGGGTCATTAACTATACTTGAAAATGTCTAAGTGTTTTTGGAAATAGTTTAGTGGAAGAGATTAGTAGGATTTGGAGGAGTAAGTTATAAAAGCATAGAATTCTATATAAATGGAATATTACCTTCTGATGAAGCCTTGTAATAAAGGCTCAGAATATCAGAAGGCTGAAATAAATATGGACAGTAAAATCTATGCTAATGAGATCCCATATGTAAATGAGAATTCCACTGGAAATCAGGGAAAAGGCCACTCTTGTTATATTATGGAAAATAATCTGCAAATATTGTGTTCATGCCCCAAGATGTTATAGAAAGACAAAGTTAAGAATGATGGACAAGTTTATTTGGTGGAGGATATTTCTAAACAGCAAAGAATTCAAGCTACAGCAAGGTATTATTGGCTACTTTGGGTCCATTTAACAAGGAAAATGAAAGGCAAATGGGAGCAGAACAGTATGATTAGGAAAAATCAGTCTGACAAGGGAAAGAACAAAAACATCATATAAGAATGTGGCTATGGAGGGCAGGGCAGATTGGCTACTAGCTAAAGTAATTAGGGTAGATAAAAAATAAGTCAAGAGGTTTACATTATAATATTAGGAAAGATGCCTCAAGGGAATCTCAATAATGTTTTAGGGTTCATTGTTTCAGGAAATTGCCCTAGAGCACTTTGTATGCTCAGGGTCAATTCAGGATTCTAGCTTGCTCGTGAAGTGCTCCATGGCTTCTATGACAATAATTTAAGCCGGCCCACACATTGCTTAAGCTGGTGGCAAATTTTGGCACCATCCCCTTGATGTTGGTTTTTCTGGTGTACAAAATGCAGAAGTGATGATGGCAGCTTCCACCATAATTTCAAAGGAAAGCTGTGAGGCTAGGCAGTATGTCACAGGATCACATTTCCTACAGGGAGCCCCTAATGGGGTGATGCCTAGTATTTTGGTGTAAAGCCAAGGTGGAGATTCCAGAAAAGCAGAGAAAAATTTTATTTGCCACAGCAATATTGGAGAGCATTAAAAAAAGCTGCATCTATTTGTCAATTCCCTCTTCTCCATTTCTCAGGGGTGACGTTCAGGGTAGGCCTGTTTTGTAGAGTTGAGCTTGACTGAGGGATCTGGTCATAAGCTCACTCAGGTTGGTATCAGAATTCAATGCCAATGCCTCAAGGTTGTGAGGCATCAGTTCACCAAAAGAAGAAACAAGATGTTAAGGAATTCTGTAGATTTAAAGGGTTTAAAAGATAAGACAAAGACATGCAATGCTTGATTACTAATTGGTTACTGGTTTTTAAAAACACACTCATGCTGCTCAGTCTGGATGGTGTCAGATAGTGACGTCTCCACTCACTGGGTGGGTACTTAGTTTACAATGATGGAAATGCTCTTTATTTTAATCTTCCTGTATGGTATCATCTAGCCATATTTAGCTATTGAACACTAGAAATATGGCTAGTGTGAATAAATAATAGATTTTTTTAAATCAAGGATTAAACTCACGTGTGTTTGACCACTGAACCACACACCTAGTGCCTCTTATTTATTTTGAGACAAGGTCTTGCTGAGTAGCTTAGGGTCTTGCTAAGTTGCTGGCTTTGAACTTGCAATCTCTTGCCTTAACCTCCTGATCCACTGGGATTACAGGTGTGTGCCACCATGTAAGGCTAAATTTTTAATTTAATTAAATTGAACCTAATTGAAATATAAATAGTGAATACTGTACTGATAGTTCAGGCCTAATTTATGACATTGACTCTATTCAATTAATAATTATGGACTAATTGATCTCATCCACCAAGTAACTATCTTTTCTTAAGAAAAAAGCATAAAATTAATGGATGGAGACTAGATTTTTTCCCTATTTGAGGGTCCACAACATGAAATCAATATATAGCAACTTGAGGCCAAAGAGAAATGAGGATTCCTTTATTATGCATAAGCAGGAGTTCTAGTGAGATAAGAAGGTAGACCACCAATATGTAGCCAGGAAAAGGATCTAGGAGAAGAAAAGGAGGAAGACAAGATTGATAAATTGAGCCTCTGGCCCCAACTGGTCCTAGCCAAAAAGATAGTTCATTAATGATCCATAGCTATGATCTACTACAAAATATTCCCTAAAAGGCTCTTCTTCTTACAAACCACCACCCCTTCCCTTGTGCTGATAAAGACTTATAAATCACTTTTCTCCAGATTTGTTAAAGAAGAAAAAATAGAGAAAGCTGATTGGTCCCTTTCTGAATCCTACTTTTATATATCATCTCACTAGTCACCTATAACAACAGATCAAGTCCATAAAACCCCTAAACATAAGACAGTCAGAAGTACCCTCCCTTGGGATCCCTCCTGTACTGTGGGTATTTTTCCCTGCTTTAATTACATCTTACTATTCTACCCTCCACTTATTCATGGATCTCATTCTTTGAATTCACAAGACAAAGAACCCACCTGAGATCTATGGTCCCTATTACCCTAGTGCAATTTGTTAAATAAATCAGTAAACCTCACATACTAGTAGTATCAACATCAACTTGTGTAATTTAATTGTAAATTAATATGTCCTTATAGGCCGTCAGGTAAAGAGCCTTAATATTTTCTGGTTTTCAATCAGAGAACAACTTTAGTTCTCTCCCATGTGGCCCTTTCCAAAGGGAAGCTCACAACATGCTTCTTAAGCCAATAACAGAAAGTTACATTATGTGTAACACAATCATATGCACATAATCATATATTCCATGACTTTTGCTATATTCTATTGAATAGAAACAAAAATCACAGCTCCAGACTCCATTAGTAAGATGAAATTTTACAAAAGAAAGAATAATAAGTGGTGGGCATAATGAGGTATATCTTAAAGTCTTTCTATCTTATTATGGATTGTGTTACAAATTCAAATTCATGGAAACTTTCTTATACCTCAATCAGAAACTCCAGTGGTTGATTCTAGAAATTCATGATTTAACAAGTCTTTCACATGATTCTAGTGCATGTTCAATATTTAGAATCATTGAAATAACCCATATTTTTCCCAGTGAGTTGAATTTTTTACTTTGTCATATATGCATAAGAGATCACTGATTGTCTACTAACATGTTTTTCCTTTCCTTTTCAGTGGAGACATATGGTTGTCTAAAATAAATATTTCATTTTTGGCTTATCTTGCATTAGACATGGCCAGGGGGCCAAATTCCCTGGTAAGTGGAGGTGGTATATAGACTTGTTAGAAAGTTCCCTTACAAGGAGTGGTTTTACAATTATTTTTCATTTTATCTTTCTAACTGAAACCATTGAAGGATGACTAGAGTTGAAGCAGCCACTTTGGGTCATGAATGACATTGTATGGCACTATGAAACAATAAGAGAGAATGACAACATGAAATGATAGGAGGAGTCAATATTGCTGACAATAGTTTTTTTATAACAGAAATTAATTCCTTCAGATGAATTAGATAAATTAAATTGACTCTTCTAAATCCTGTTACTTAGAATCTTTTGCAGTTAAGCTTAACATAATGTGTCTACTTGTATCTATTAATCCAAACATTTTATATACACTTGTATCTATTTCTGGACTTTCTAATCTCTCCCTTTCAAAGATCTATTTTTTTCTATTTCTGTCTCAAACTTACAATACATGGACCATGAGAAGAAAATTTTAACATCTGGTGAGGCAAGTCTCTCCCATTCTTATTCTTATTTTTTTAAATTACTTATTTAAACTTTAAAATAATTCTATGTAGACTCCACAAATAATAACTTCATGGGAACGATTAGTGAATGCTGTACAGAGATGTATTCACTTATGATGTACTAATATTTTGATATTATTTATGTCTTCTCACTTGGGAATATGAATTGTGTCTCCATTTATAGATTTGTTTTTGCCCTTCTATGAAATTTCAAAGTCTTTTTCAAATAGTTTTGTTCCATTCCTTTTCTATATGACCCCAAATATTTTATGGTGATAGCATTAGTGTGAATTATTTTTTTTTTACTTTTAATTGGGTGGGCTATAGAAAAAACTATTGATTATCAAATATTTAATTATAATTATAATTATAATTGAATTGTATTATTTCTAATAGATTTTTAGAACATAATCTGAAAATCCTAGAATAGTTTTCTTGTGGAATATAATTATTTAAATGTAAAATATTTATATTAAATGTTTGATTTTCTCATTGTATTAGCTAAACTCTCCAAAAATAATGTTGGCTAATAATTAGAATGGCAAATATGGTCCTTTTATGATTGTAATGGAAATAAATATGTAATTAATAACTATTTTTGCTTTGTGTTTTTCTGCAAAATGTATTTATACCATGCTTTATACTTCTCTTTTATATCTCTTTATCTGCTTTTTTTGGGGGTGCATACCTGGGATTGAACTCAGAGGCACTTGATCACTGAGCCACACCCCCAGACTATTTTGTATTTTATTTAGAAACAGGATCTTACTGGGTTGCTTAGCACCTTGCTTTTGCTGAGGCTGGCTTTGAACTCTTGATCCTCTGTCTCAGCCTCCCAAGCCGCTGGGATTATAGGCATGTACCACCTTGCCTGGTTCATTACCTACATTTTATTTCAGTAAAGTTTTTTTATTATTTTTCAGTTGCTGATAGATCTTTATTTTTTTAATACATGGTGCTGAGAATCGAACCCAGTGCCCCACACATATCAGGAACGTGCGCTACCACTGAGCCACAGCCACAGCCCCTAGTAAATGTTCAATTTTGATGTATTTTGTTGCAATCAGATACATATCGCCTTTAATCCATTGATAAAGTAATTCATGTTGACAATTATATAAATATGAACAAATTTTGCATTTATGTAATAAAACATACCTAGTTATCATAATGTATCATTATTTTAATTTAATACTCAATTTGGTTAATTTTTAATTCTTATTTGTACTTATAATTTAAATTTGTTTATTTTATGTTTTTATGCTTTTTTTGGTACTGGGAATATAACCTAGGTGCCACATCCACAGCCTTTTTTAATATATATATATATATATATATATATATATATATATATATATATATATATTTT
>NW_026000250.1:1426165-1436861 GCF_001458135.2 Marmota marmota marmota
TATATATATATATATTCTTGAAAAAATCCAATTAGGTGAATAATTCATTACATTCAAATGAACTAAACAATAAAATAAAATGCAAAGAAATCATTGGAAAAAAAGCAAATACAACTATTTGTTGTTTAAAGGAGAGAACAATTAGATTTAAAGATGAAAAGAGTTTGTATGGAAAATATACATTACGTGAATCACAACCATGATAAAGTTGCAGTATTGAAACAAACATTAGAGAAATTTTACTTTGAGCCAAAATGCTAAGTGTTACTAGGGACAAAAAAATTACATTACATGAAGATAACAGGCTCCATTCTATTAGGAAGATAAAATTATAAACATCAAAAAAAAATAAAAAAGAAGAAAAAGAAGAAGCAGAAGTAGCAAATCCTGAGAGAATATATGGGAGAAATGGACAACTTGATCATGAGTTGGAGATTTCAATACACTATATTAAAATAATTTTTAATTCTATACAATACCAGGATATATCCTGATATAATCATAAAAGAATGAAACACAACCAGCTCCAATTCAGTCCCTAGCACTTCCCAATTCATCAATTCCCCTCCTTTCACTCCAACAATCCCTATTCAGACCATTTACAGTTTCCTTTTAAAAAGTATCCTTACACTATTTTAATAATAAATAGAATAAGTAGGCAGAATGTCCACAAGAAAATAAAAGAGTTGACCAATAACTTGAAACAAACTGCTTCTCAAAGATCTGTGGAACATTTACCACTTCTTTTTAAGTGTTCATATAATATGCTTTAGTACAATCCATAGTCTGCTCCATTAAAAACAATCTTCAGTAAATATACAGAATTGAAATCATATGAAATATATTAACTAATCACAAAGTTAAAAAAATAGAAATTAATAACAAAAGGGAATTTAGGAAATTCACATACAAATGGAAATTAATAATAATAATTCTAAATGACCAATGTATCAAGGAAAAAAATCACAATGAAAATTAGAATATACTTGATAGTGAAAGATCAAATAGTCTTTCTTTTAGTTAATGAACAAGACAAGTATATTCACTTTTGCCACTTCTATTCAATATTCTGTTGAAGGTTGCAAGCCAATGTTATCAGCTAAATTGTATAACCTGAAAATGCATATATTGAATTCCTACCCCTGAGTACTTCAGAATATAACTATATTTGGATTTAGAACTTTAAAAGTATTTAAGTAACAAAGAGATTAGAGTTAATCCTGTCCAACAACAAGAATCTATACATAGAGGATCCAAAAAATTGCACCAGAAAAGTTCTAGATCTAATAAATGAATTTACAAAAGTAGCAGGATATAAAATCAACACTCAGGAATAAAATACATTTCTGTAGATCAGTGACAAATCCTCTGAAAGAGAAATTAGAAAAACTACCCCATTCACAATAGTCTCAAAAATGTGACTTCTTATTGGAATGGTGTTTGTTTTGGGGGTTAAGAAAATGTTCTGGAATTAAATAGTGGTATTGTTGCATAAATTTTTTAACAACTTACAAACATTAAATTGTTCAACTCAAAAAGGTATAATTTATGCTGTATGAATTATATGTCAAGAAAAACAAACTATAATTCAAAAATAAAGCTTATGGACATGATGAGAACTCAGTTGAAGTAACAAAAGAAACAATTCGAAAAATATGAGGAAAATTATATGTGTATGATGGCATGCAAGTCAAAGCATTCAAGGTAGAGAGCTTGAACAATTATATACAATTGAAAAAGTGTTGGTTGGAGAACTTGCTATTGTATTTAGAAGCATGGTATAGTTGTGGGACAAACACATGTTTAGAAAGAGTTAATGGCTTTATTTGGAATTATTGATTAAAAATTGCTCTCTTGAAGAGATTTGGTAGAAGGGGAAGGATAGAAAGGAGATACTAACTGAAGAATGAAATGAGGTGAAAAGTGCATTTGCTTTTTTTTTTTTAACCAGGGATTGAACCCAGGGGTGCTTTTACCACTGAACCACATCCCCAGCCGTGTTTATGTTTTATTTAGAGACAGGATCTTGCTGACTTGCTTAGGTTCTCACTAAGTTGCTGAGGTTGGCTTTGAACTTACAGTCCTCCTGCCTCAGCCTCCTGAGCCATTGGGATTATAGGCATGTGCTACCACACCCAGCTAAGAAAGATTTTTTAAATAGCAAAAGAATTGTACATTTTATGCTGAAGGGAATCATACACTAGAAAAGGAAAGATAATGATGCAAGGTAGAGTGGGTAAGATTGTTGAAGAAACATGCTTTAGGCAAGAAAAGATTAGCCTAATGCACATCTGTGATAACTGACCTTAATTCAGAGTTTGAACAGGTTATTGATGCTACCAGAAGAATAGGAAGACTATATGGTCATAGATAAAGGTACTGGGAAGTAGGAATTGGTAGGATCTCACAGAAATACTGTTGGGTCACTCCAATATTATCATAGGAAGCAAGATTATCAACTGTGAGTGTATGAATGACCTAAAAGAGTATGAGAGGAAATAAACTAATATAGTATGATTGTAGAGTATCATTAATGTTCATTTGATGTATTAGATTCTCATGATTGGTCCAAAATACCTGAAAAAAATAGAGGAGGAAAGATTGATTTTTGTTTCAGTTTTGTTGGATCCAGAATTATAGAAATGAACAATGGACACAGGAAAAATTTGAACAAAGGCAAGACTTTATTAAGGACTTTTACTTGAGCCAAAAGGGAGACATCATTTGGGGTACAAGGATTCCAGGCTCACTCAAACAAAAGACAAAAGGGAATATTATTATGGCAACTGGGATAAGCAGGAATTCTGTCCCTTGATTTCATTACAGATAGAGATAGGACTTTAAACATGCCTGTGCTCTTCTTCATCACACTGCTTCATGTGACACGTTTTAAAACACATTACCATCAAAGTCTCCACCTATGAGTGTACATTTTATTATGCTAAAGTTTACAGATAACTGTGTGTTTCTTTAATGGCTAATCTTCACATGCATTTATGCCTCACCATCTAGAGTGCTCTTTATTTTCTAGGAATGTCTCTGATGCCATTATTTTCAAAATAGTTCAGACCCTGCTTTGTCTGATTTTAGCTAGAAGTTTTGCTGACCACATAATCTCAGAAGGCTTGGCTGATTTTCTGAGCTTTCCATCTTCTGGTGTGTTATCTCATTCCCGCAGCCTTGAAAACTAGTCCACCTTTTAATTCCTAATTTAGACGAATGGTTATTAACCCTATAAAACTGAGAGGTATGGAGGCTGCCTTATTTCTCTAAGAACTGTTTATCCCTTAGTCCTGGGGGCCCTCTTTTTATGGGGCAGTTTCATGTTGGCTAGCTATATTGCTTTGAGCCTGGCAGAAGGCAGAATATCATGACAGAAGCACATAGCACAGCAAAGCTGATGAACGTACAGCAGACAGAGAGCAGAGAGAACAAGTGTTGAATATATGAGCCTTCAGGGACATTCCAGACCTAAACCATAATACTGATCCCAATTTATCACGTTTTTAATTTATAGATTAGGCTTTTAAAGGCATAGTTAGCAATGCTGCCTAATCCAAAATCACAAAATATTTAACATTTGCTAATAGGAGTATTACAGTTTTACATTTTATATTTATGTATTTAATTGATTCTGTGTTAATGCTTTTTGTTTATGCAACTGTGATTATTTCAACAGCGTTTGTTGAAAAGTCTACATTTTCTCTATCAAATTCAAAACACTTAGTATAAAATCACTTTAATACATTTCTATTGATCTATTCCCGTATTGACTATGCTCTTCTATTGATCTATGTGTTTTTCATGCTGCTAATATTGCAACATTATGATTAGTGCTATTAGAGAGTAAATCTTGAAATTATATCATAAGAGTTTCCCCAAATTCTCTCATTTGTCAAATATTTTAACTATTCTAATTCATTTGCCTTTCCATTCAAATTATAGAATCATCTTGTTGATATACAACAACAAAAATGCATAAGGGATGTATTTGAGATTACATCTGGGAATTGTGTGGCTATATTTTATTCAATTACATTGAATCTGCATATCAATTTTGGGAGCACAGACATTATAACAACATTGAATCTTCCAAGCAGTGAATATGATATACCTTTCCATTTTTGGATAGTTATTAATTTCTTTCATCAGGGCTTTATTTTCAGCACACAGATGTTGTACATATTTTGTTAGTTTTGAGCAAAATGTTTCTGTGAATAGACAGTTATATTTCCTTCATTCCAATCTGTATGCCTTTCATTTCTTTTTCTTATTTTGTTGCCATATATAAGCCTTATAACACTACATTAAGTTAGAATTGTCAGAGTGGTCAACTACACTGTGTTTCCAATTTGGTGGGGGGTACCTTCAGTGTTTTGTGTTTAAGTAGGATGTGGCTCTTTTTTTTTCCTTTTGATGCTCTGTGTCAATTTGAGAAAGCTCCTTTGTTTCTAAATTTCTGAGAATCTAATTTCCTACAAATATCAATTTTGATCAAATTGAGGATACTCTTCAAGCCTTCTGTATGCTTATTAATTTTCTATTGTTCTACAAGTTCTGAGGAATTATGTGTTCTCCAATTTTTTGTGGATGTATGCATTTCTCCTTTCTAACTGATTTCATTTCTTATAAATTGAAGCTTTCTTGTTAAGTTTATACACCTGTAAGATTGATACGTCTTCTTGGTCAATTGATCTTTTTATCTTTATAACAATGTTCTTAGTTATACTTGATAACATTCCTTGCTCTGAAGTCAACTTTTATATGCTTACCTTGACTCCATTTTATTTTTTTAGTCTTTCAGTGGTATACTTATTGCATCTTGATATATGAACATTTTTACACAAGCCTGTAAAAGTTTTAGAAGATATTATAGTTCACACCTGAATACCTTAGTTCTATAGTTTATGATGTAGCTAACCTCTGATTTATCATGATTTAAAAAAGAAGAAAAAGAATGTATAAATCAATTATCTTTAAAATCAGAGTGACCATATATCATCCTTAAAAGTAAAAGGCACAACTGAAGCTTCAATAAATTACATTCCCAAATTAATGAAATTTATTCTTAGCTAAATATTTGGTTAGCCACAATAGGTTAGTACTTTACATGTACTAACCTATTTTGATTTGTTTTCCCATTAATTTTATTTTTATGACCCATGTTAGTTTTCAGCCATATTTCAACTGACTTATATGTAAGAAATAGTGACACTTGTTTCCATTTAAAGTCACAAATCCTATTGAAAATACATATCATTATATTAGGCTAAAGGATCTTGAGAGAACTTCAACTTCAAATTCTGGCATTTAATACAATCAAATATTTACAATTTTTTGATAGTATTTTCTTCTTTGGCTTCCAGAAAATTACTCTTGCTAATTCTAAAATGATTGGCTTTTATAGATACATATGACCTCATTTTGACGAACAAAATTATTACCCAGGAGGTTCCTGAGAAATATTTTTTGTTCTCAAAAAATGACATATCTTCTTTAGATGTATGGTGCTCTGTTTAGATGTGATAATGAAATAGCAACAGACTTCTATCATCATGAATATGAATCCAATATTATGTAAAATTTTTAAAAAATTATGTAAAAACTAATGGAATCACAAGCAGAGTCTGATCTTGATTATAAATCATGTCTGAAAATTTCTTACATTAGAAAATAAATAATACATAAAATAATGAAATTCCTAATCTTGGACCTGTGTTAAGTTGAAGTTTTTCTGTTGCTTTGAGTTAAAAACATCTTATTTACTATGCATCCTAGAAAAAATAGCCTATACTATTTCATCTTGCTTAATTTTCCTTGCTCACTTATTTTAATAAGTTACTTCATATTCTTTTTTATTGTGTTTTGTCAACTGCATATCATTAGATTATGTGCTCCTAAAAAGCAGAATCTGATTTTCTTGACATAATTTTATTTTAGTGACTATAATGGTGCTTGCAATACTCTCACAGCCTGTCTATGTCCCAAATTATCAGTGAATTTGTGAATATTCTTATTTAGGCCTCTATGCTTTTCTTCCTTTCTTCAATATCTTTGGCCTAAAGTATAAGTTTCCATAAGTTCTTTCCTAGGCTGCTTCCTCCACTAGTAATGTTACAAATGTAAAACTTTGGCAAAATTAAAATGAACGTGGTCTGCTCAGGTATTTAAAAAGTTCCCATAAGGGTTTCTTCAAGGTGCATGAGCTGAGATGCTCTTGGTTCTTCAGGTGATACTAGAGGATGAATGTTTTTATCTCCACAAAATTCACTTATTGAAACCCAATCACCAAGGTAACAGTATAAGAAGTGTAGCCCTTAATAGGTGATTAGATCATGAGAGTTCTGTCCTCATGAATGGGATTAGTGCTATTGTAAAATAGTCTTTAAGGAGACTTTTTGTCCCTTCTGTCATGTGAGAATATGTAGAAAGAAATATGAGGAACAGGTTCTTACCAAGCACAAAATCTGCTGGTGCCTCAATAGTGGATTTCCAAGCCTCCAGAAATATGAGCAATAAATTTCCATTGTTTGTAATTTATACAATTTAAGGAGTTGTGTTATAGCACCTAACACCACAAATTGTCTGAGATTGAAACTGGTACCAAAAAATGAGATACTTCTAAAAATACCTAAAAATGTGGAAACAGTTTCAATGGGTAAAAGTATAGGTTGGTAGAATTTTTTGTTTGTTTGTTTTTGTTTTTGTTTATTTGTTTTTCCCCTTGATATTGGGGATTGAACTCCAGGGGTATGATACAACTGAGTTACAACTTCAGCCCTTTTTATTTTGAGACAGGGTCTCACTAAGTTGCTTAAATGTTTACTAAGTTGCTGAGGCTGGCCTTCAACTTCCTTATGTCTCAGCCTCCTGAATCACAGGATGATAGTTGTGCACCACCACATCCTTTTTAAGTTGGAAGAGTTTTGAAATGCATACTATAAAACATATATTTTGCTGTGAATGCAGCGTAAAAGGTGATTCTGGCGAATGTTTTGAAGAAAAGGAGATCTACAGAAAAATCCTTGGTTTTCATAGAAATTAAAATAATGAAATTCCTAATCTTGGACCTGTGTTAAGTTGAAGTTTTTCTGTTGCTTAAAATGGTCATCATTAAAATGTTGGTAGAAATATGGATAGTGAAGTTTATTACGATGAGTTATAAGATGGAAATGAGGATTATATTATTGGCAACTGATGTAAGGAACTTGATATGCAGTTTCAAAGAACTTGAATAATTGTGTTCATTTTCTCGTACTCTGTGAATGGAAAAAATTATGAATGATGAAAATAAGATATTTGGTGGAAAAATCTATAAACAGTGTTTAGGGTGAAATTCTTCTTTACTGGACTACTTACAGTAAAATCTGAGGAAAAAATGAATTAGACTTGATTCAAAATGACAGATTAAAGAAGGTTGCCTTCCTAGTTGCTTTGTGGTATGAATCCAAGAATACAGACATATAGCTTCTCAGCAAGGTGAGAAGGGGGATATTTTCTGGGAATTAAGTCTGGACGTTCAAAGCAGATCAGGGGCTCAGGTCATTGGATATGACAAAATAAAGAAGAAATCCCGAGTGCTGCTGCCTCCAGGAGTGGCATGAGTGGATGCAGTCTTCCCTGTGCTAAAATAGTGGAGTGATACATCAATCAAAGGAACCCACATTTTTAGATGGTCTGAGGCTTGTCTGGATGCAGAGAGATCATAGACACTGCCCAAGTGATCTGAAAAGTGTCCTGCACAGTATCTTGTACAGGAAATAAGCTGCATCTCCCATGGCTGCCAAGGAAATAAGAGGAAGGAACCATTTTGCTATTCCCATGAAGGGAACTGCATCTGGGTGAACCCAATACTGACAACTGTGCATAACCAGAAATACATGTCTGGGAAAATCACACTGCATGACATAGTGTGTGCCTAAGTGACCAGTAGAAAATCAAAGGTGGAGAGGAGTTTATACAGGGGAATACTGGTCATATAAACATACCCAGCTTCCCCCACCCCCTTCCAGACTGGTTGCTTGAAAGATCAGCTAGTAGAGAAATCCCAGCTGAGAATTCAAAAGAGTGTGATTGAAATTGATTGAGTTTGGAGTCTGAACCTGAGAGTCCAAAAACCACAAACTTCAAAAGTGACTGAGGGGAATTAGGATTGGACCCTCAACCACATTAGTGAAATCCAGGGTTCTTTCCTAGAGCACAGTCTCCCAGTGGGGTCCAGCAAATGCCTGGCCCTAGAGGTGCACTGATTCAATATCTTCAGTACAATCACCACTCAAAGAAGAACATGGAAGCTACCAAAGACTAAACCCTGCCGTTTAGAGTTCTGCATATGGGATCTCCCTTCAAACTCCAGCAACCAAAAATAACACACCTGAGAATGGAGGCTGAGAACTTTTTGAACTCCAATAGAAACAATTAACTTTTCATCAAGATCCTTTTTTTTCTTTTTTCTTCTCTATGTTCAGTCATAACTAATGGTTCCTGGAAACCTATACATACTCATACTGTTTCTTTTTCTTATTCCTAGCATTTTTTTGAAGGCAGTTATTTTTCATAGATTATTATTTTGAGGACTAAGATGTTTGATTAGAATATATCAGTTTCATTCTTGTAGTGTTTTCTTTTTCTTTTTTTACTACTTTTTAAGAATTTTTATTTAATACACTTTTTTCTCACTCATCTTTTCCTTTGATTCTTTCTCTAATTGCCTCTACCAGAAGCCAATCATTATTGATTTCTCTTTCACTTTTCCTTTATTTTTTACATCTATTTTCTCTTCTCTCACAACTTACATCACTTTTTTTCTATCCCTGTTTACACTTAATGTTGTAAACCCTTATGCGAACTTAATGTTTTTACCATGGGTAATAATTAATTATATCATTTCTGTTTTGTGACTATTATTTTATACATATATATTTATTTATATGTATTTTATTTTATTCACATATATATTTATATATTTACATATTTATTTATATATGACATTACAATTTTTATTACACATATACAGCCCAATTTTTCATATCTCTGGTTGTATACAAAGTATATTCACACCAATTTTTGCCTTTATACATGTACTTTGGATAATAATGAACATTATGTTTCACCATCATTTATAACCCCATGCCCCCTCCCTTTTCCTCCAATCCCTCTGCCCTATCTAGTGTTTGTCTATTCCTCCCATGCTCCTCTTCCTATAACACTCTGAATCAGCCTCCTTATATCAAAGAAAACATTCAGCATTTGTTTTTTTGGGGGGATTGGCTAACCTCACTTAGCATTATCTTCTCTAACTCCATCCATTTACCTGCAAATGTCATGATGTATCCTCTTTTATTGCTGAGTAATATTCCATTGTGTATATATGCCACATTTATTTGTATACATTCATCTATTGAAGGGCATCTAGGTTGATTCCACAGTTTAGCTATTGTGAATTGTGCTGCTATAAACCATTGATGAGGCTGTGTCCCTGTAGTATGCAGTTTTTAAGTCCTTTGGGTATAGACAGAGGAGAGGGATAACTGGGTCAAATGGTGGTTTCATTTCCAATTTTCCAAGAAATCTCCATACTGCTTTCCATATTGGCTGCACCAATTTGCAGTCCCACCAGCAATGTATGAGTGTACCTTTTTCCCCACATCCTCGCCAACACTTATTGTTGTTTGTCTTCATAATACCTGCCATTCTGGCTAGAGATGAAATCTTAGAGTGGTTTTGATTTGCATTTTTCTAATTGCTAGTGATGATGAACATTTTTTCATATATTTGTTGATGGATTCTACATCCTCTTCTGAGAAGTGTCCCTTCAGGTCCTTGGCCTATTTATTGATTGGGTTGTTTTTCTGGTGTTTAGCTTTTGGAGTTTTTTTTTTTTTATATATACCCTAGAGATTAGTGCTCTATCTGATTGTGAAGGGTAAAGATTAGCTCTCAAGATGTAGGCTCTCTATTCACCTCACAGATTGTTTATTTTCCTGAGAAGAACTTTTTAGTTTAAGTTTATCCCATTTATTGATTCTTGATTTTAATTCTTGTGCCACAGGAGTCTTATTAAGGAAGTTGGGGCCTAATACCGCATGATGGAGTTTAGGGCCTACATTTTTTTCTATTAGACACAGGGTCTCTGGTTGTATTCCTAAGTCCTTGATCCATTTTGAGTTGAGTTTTGAGCATAGTGAGAGATGGGGTTTTAATTTCATTTTGTTGCATATGGATTTCCAGTTTTCCCAGCACCATTTGTTGAAGAGGCTACCTTTTATCCAATGCATGTTTTTGGCATCTTTGTCTAATATACTTGTAATTTTGTGGGTTAGTCTCTGTGTCCTCTATTCTGTACCATCGGTCTACCAGTCAGTTTTGCTTCCAATACCATGCTGTTTTTGTTACTATTGCTCTATAGTTTAGTTTAAGGTCTAGTATAGTGATACCACCTGCTTCACTCTTCCTGCTAAGGATTGTTTTAGCTATTCTGGGTCTCTTATTTTTCCAGATGAAATTCATAATTGCTTTTTCTACCATTTCTATGAGGAATGCCATTAGGATTTTGATCAGAATTGCATTAAATCTGTATAGTGCTTTTTGAACTATGGTAATTTTTTTTCTTTTTAATTTTTTATTGTTGGTTGTTCAAAACATTACATAGTTCTTGATATATCATATTTCACACTTTGATTCAAGTGGGTTATGA
>NW_026000250.1:1436868-1447267 GCF_001458135.2 Marmota marmota marmota
CCTCTTCTCTCTCTGCCCCCTCTACTGACATTCATTTGTCCCCCCTTGTATTATTTTTCCCTTTCCCCTAATATTAATTCTGCCTAACCAAGAGCAAGGTAGATCTTTCCATCTTCTAAGGTCTTCCTTGATTTCTTTCTTTAGGGTTCTGTAATTTTCATTATGTAGATCTTTCACATATTTCATTAAGGTTATTCTGTAGTGGTTTTTTTTTAGGATATTTTAAGTGAGATAGTTTTCCTGATATACAGAAATGCCTTTGATTTATTGGTGATGGTTTTATATCCTGCTACTTTGCTGAATGTATATATTAGTTTTAGAAGTTTTCTGGCAAAACTTTTAGGGTCTTCTAGGTATAGAATAGTGCCAGTTTGAGTTCTTCTTTTCTTGTGTGTATCACTTTATTTTTTTTCATCTGTCTAATTGTGCTGGCTAGTGTTTCAAGAACTATATTAAAGGGAAGTGGTGAAATAGGGCATCCCTTTCCTGTTCAGTTTTTAGAGGGAATGCCTTCAATTTTTCTCCATTTAGAATGACATTGGCCTGAGTCTTAGAATAGTTAGTCTTGATGGTGTTGTGATATGTTCCTGTTATCCCTAGTTTTTCTAGTGTTTTGAACATAAAGGGGTGCTGTGTTTTGTCAAATGCTTTTTTTTTGCATCTATTCAGATGATCATATGTGTATTGATGTGATGACTTACATTTATTGAACCAACCTTGCATCCTTGGGATGAATCCCACTTGATCGTGGTGCATGACCTTTTTGATTTATTTTTGTATTCGATTTGCCAGAATTTTATTTAGAATTTTGTCATCTATGAAGTTTTCATTTTTTATGTGTCTTTGCCTGGTTTTAGAATCAGAGTGATATTGGCCTCATAGAATGAGTTTGGAAGTGCTTCCTCTTTTTCTCTTTCTTGAAATAATTTGGAGAGTATTGGTATTAGTTTTTCTTTAAAGGTCTTGTAGAACTTGGCTGTGTATGTGTATGGTCCTGGGATTTTCTTGGTTGGTAGACCTTTGATGGCATCTTATATTTCATCACTTGAAATTGATCTGTGTAAATTGAGTATAACATCCTGATTCAATTTGGGAAAATTATATGACTTTAGAAATTTGTCAATGCCTTTGATATTTTCTATCTTATTGGAGTACAAGTTTTCAAAATAATTTCTAATTATCTTCTGTATTTTTGTAGTGTCTGTTGTGATATTTCCTTTTTCATCACATATGCTAATGATTAGAGTTTTATCGCTCCTTCTCTTCATTAGCCTGGCTAAGGGTCTGTCAAATTTATTTATTTTATCAAAGAACCAACTTTTTGTTCTGTCAATTTTTTCAATTGTTTATTTTGTTACCGTTTTATCAATTTAAGCTCTGATTTTAATTATTTCCTGTCTTCTGCTGCTTTTGGTGTTGATTTGTTATTTTTTTTTGTAGGGCTTTGAGATGTAATGTTAAGTCATTTATATGTTAACTTTTTCTTCTTTTAAGGAATGAACTGCATGCAATGAACTTTCCTTGAGCAGTATGTAGTGTCCTTCTTTATTCTTTTTGATTGACTTATTATGAAGTCTACTTTATTTGATATGAGGATGGAAACCCCTGCTTGCTTCTGCAGTCCAGGTGAGTGGTATGATTTTTCCCAACTCTTCACCTTCAGTCTGTGAATGTCTATTTCTATGAGATGAGTCTCTTGGAGGTAGCATATTGCTGGGTCTTTTTTTTCTTCCAATCTGCTAGTGTGTTCCTTTTTCTTGGGAAGTTTAGGCCATTAACATTCGGGGTTATTATTGAGACATGATTTTTATTCCCAGGCATTTTTGTTTATGTTTGGTATTTAATGTGACTTGGTTTCTCCTCAGATTAGATTTTCCTTTAGTGTAATCCTTCCCTCTGTGTATTTTCATCATTGTTTTACTCTTCTTGGAATATTTTGCTGAGGATGTTCTGTAGTGCAGGCTTTCTAGGTGTAAATTCTTTTGACTATTTCATCATCAAATCTAAAGCTTAGTTTTGCTGGATATAAGATTCTTGGTTGACATCCATTTTCTTTTTATGATCTCCTGGTTTTGAGGGTCTGAGTTGAAAAATCTACTGAGATATGAATTGGTCTCCCCTTATATGTGGTCTGATTTCTGTCTCTTGTAACTTTTTAGATTCTATCCTTATTTTGTATACTAGACATTTTTATTATAATGTGCCTTGGTGTTGATCTGTTGTAATTCTGTACATTTGGTGTCCTGTAAGCCTCTTGTATTTGGTTCTCCAATTTGTTCTTCATGCTTGGGAAAATTTCTGATATTATCTCATTGAAAATATTGTACATTCCTTTGGTTTGAAAATCTGTGCCTTCCTCTATTCCAATAACTCTTAGATCTGTCTTTCGATGCTATCTTATGATTCTTGGATGTTCTGTTCATGGTTTCTACCTTTCTTCACTGTGTGGTCAACTTTATTTTCCAGATTGTATACTTTGTCTTCATTATCTGACATTCTTTCTTCCAAGTGATCTAGTCTGTTGGTTATGCTTTCTATGGAGTTTTTTATTTGGTTTATGGTATCCTTCATTTCAAGGATTTCTGACTTTTTTTTCAGAGTCTCTATCTCTCACTTGAAGGTATCTTTTGCTACCTGTATTTGTTCTCTTATTTCATTGTTGGAGTGATCAATTTTTGTGTGTACTTGCACATTTAGGTCATCCTTAAATTCACAAATTATTTTAATTATGAACCTTCTGAACTTTTTCTCTGACATTTCATCAACTTTGCTGTTGGTTTGTTCTGTTATTATAATGTCCTGGTTTGTTTGGGGCCCTTCCTCCCTTGTTTTTTCATCTTGTCTGTGTGTCTTCCTTTCTTTCAATGTGGATCTGAGATATTACAGTTTATTTCCTATATTCTTGTAGTACCTGTGCAAATTGTGTGTACCTCACCTTGATGTTGGGCTTGCAGACCCTGCTGGTGTCCCTCAATGAATGCTACTGCTTCCTGGATCTGGGTTCTGCATAATTTGGAGTGGGTGGATCTGGGCCACTGGGCTTGACCTCCCGTGGTAGTCTGCTATCTGCTGGTTGAAAGGGGCAGTGTTTTGCCAGAGGCTAGGTTCAGGCAGGTGTCTGTCCCTCACGGGGAGTGGTGAACCAGGCCTACTGAGAGCCTGGATCCTGCATGTCCTAGTGTGGGCAGTCTGTGATGGATCTTGTCTCCCATGGTAGTTCACTGGTCATACAGGGCAGTACTGCACCAGAAGCTAGGCTCTGGTGTGTGTCTACCCCACTGGGGTTGGAGTGGACTGGCCCTGCTGTGTGCCTGGGACCCAAACAGGCCATTTGGGTGGATCTTGTTTATGTGATTATTAACATAGTAGATGTCCAAAAAAGTAACTGTTTCATTTAATGCTATAAATTGTTTGTATTGTTATTATCTGTCTCCTCCTAAATTGTGAAGTACTAGAAACATTCAAGGACACTCTAAGCCTCCAGGGTGGAAATTCTACTGCCTCAAAAATCATACAGTTGTATGGGTAGACACACAAACAACATGAAAAAGCAAGGGAACAAATCACCTAAAACAAAATTCAAGAAAAGAATCCACTGATGCCACAGTGGAAGAAATGTCAGAGAAGGTGTTTAGAATACTCATAGTTAAATTGATCTGTGAGATAAAACATAATGTAAGAAATGACTTTAGGCAGAAAATACAGGAAGCAAGATATCACTTCAATAAGGAGATAGATATTTTTTAAAAAATCAAATGGAAATACTTGAAATGAAGGAATCAATATGCCAAATAAAAAAATCATTGGAAACCATTATCAGAAGACTAGACCACATGGGAAATAGTTTTGGGCAATGAAGACAACATTTATAATCTTGAAAATAAGGTTGACCATGGAGAAAAGATGTTTAGAGGCCATGAATAGAATTTCCATGAAATATGGGACAACATGAAAAGACCAAACTTAAGATATATTGGGATAGATAAAGGCTAAGGGATATAAACCAAAGGAATGCACAATCTTTTCAAAGAAATAATATGTGAAAATTTCAAAATACTTAAATATAAAATAGAAAACCAAATTTAGGAGGCCTACAGGACCCCAAATATACAAAATTACAACAGACTCACACCAAGGCACATTATTATAAAAATGCCTTAGATACAGAATAAAGATAGAATTTTAAAGGCTGCCGGAGAAAACAACAGGTCATAATTAGAAACCAATCTGGATTTCAGGTGATTTCTCAGTCCCTCAAAGTTAGCAGGTCTTGGAATAATATATTCCAAGCTGTAAAAAAAAAAAATGGATACCAACCCAGAGTACTATATCCAGCAAAATTAAGCTTCAGAATTGATAATGAATTAACCTTCCATGATAAACAAAAGTTAAAAAATTCACATATAGAAAGCCTACAGTATAAAACATATTCATTAAGATATTTCATGAGGGGCTGAGGCTGTGGTTCAGCGGTAACACACTTGCCTGGCATGTGTAAAGTTCTGGGTTCAATTCTCAGCACTATGTATAAATAAAGATTTATTAGCAAAATAAAGATTTATCAACTAAAAAATAAAATAATTTTTAAAAAGATATTTCATGAAGAAAAAAGTGAAACATAAAAGTGAAAACCAGCAAAGAGATGAACTATGTTACAAGAATAGTCAATCAAAAGAGAGATGTGGACATCTATTTCATTCTTGAAATTGTTAAGTGTTTGTTTGCTATATGTAGATGCTCCATTGCTTCATGCATGAATATTTATGACTGTTAATGTCTTGTTGATAAATACTTCCCTTAAGCATTAAGTAATAACCTGAAATAAATCAAAATGACATGGAATAAGAATTATATCTCAATAATAACATTAAATGTAAATGGCCTAAACTCATCAATCAAATGACATAGACTGGCACATTGAAGTGTGAGCTAGCTGGCAAATTAAAAGTTTGAAATAATATTTAGAAATACAGACAAAAGACCCAGAAAATGGGTTCACAGCTAGGGCCTGGTGGGTTGAAGGATCTCATGGATCTGATCTCTAACAAAGATAGAAAGCCCACTAACCTTTATTTTATAGGGGAACATATCAAACATATTCATTGTTAGGAAAGGTTCTTTAAGATAAACAAGAGGTGAGAAGCTTTGGGAAATTTCTGGGTCAGGGCCTTATCACTTGCACAGTAATTCTTCCTCCTCCAGGCAGCTGGTGCCTCAAGGCTGTTCAGACTAGGTGCACACAGATATCTCTTTTACCCAAGGCAAGGAGGCATCTATATTTAAAGCTGATAAACTTTCCATGCCAGGCATTCCATGCCACCCCATTAACAACAGTTGCCTCCTAATGGGTATGTCTGTCTACACCTTCACATGGAACGATTCCCAGATTTGGCAGTCAAGCTGTCCAAGGTTATGGAGTTCAAAGCAATAATTTATTTGCCACTCCTACAACATATCAAAATTTCTGAAACAAAATGAAGGCAGTTCTAAGAGGAAAGTTTGGTGCATTGAGTGCATTCTTTAAAAGAACTGAAATTCACCAAATAAATAACGTAACATTAAACACCAAAGCACTAGAAAAAGAACAAATCAACACCAAAAGCAGTAGAAAACAGGAAATAATAAAAATCAGAGACAAAATGAATGAAATTGAAATACATAATACAGTTCAAATATTTGATGAAACAATTTTGTTCTTTGAGAAAATAAATAATATTGGTAAATCCTTATCCAAGTTTATAAAAATAAGAAAAGAAACTCAAATTTCTAAAATTGTGATAAAAAAAGGAAATATCAACTTGGACATTATTGAAATACAGATGATAATCAGAAATTGTTTTGAAAATATATACTCCAAAAAAATAGAAAATCATTAAGACATCAAAAAATTTCTAGAGACATATGACCTACCTAAATTGAAACAGAAATACATACACAATTTAAACAGATCAATTTAACCAATGAAATTGACAACACCATAAAAAGCTACCAACAATGAAAAGCTCAAGACTAGATGGATTCTCACCTGAGTTCTACCAGACCATCAAACAAGAACTTACACCCATACTCCTCAAATTATTTCATGAAATAGAAAAGGAGGGAAACCTTCCAAACTCATTATATGGAGCTAGTATCACCCTGATACCAAAACCAGACAAAGACACATCAAGAAAAGAAAACTTTAGACTAATATCCCTGATGAAAATAGATGCAAAAATTCTTAATAAAATATTGACAAATTGCATATAAAAACATATTAAAAAGATAGTGCACCATGATCAAGTGAGGTTCATCCCAGGGATGCAAGGTTGGTTCAACATATGGAAATCAATAAACATAATTCATCACATTTATATACTTAAAAAAAATCATAAGATCATCTGAACAGATGCAGAAAAGGCTTTTGACAAAATACAACACCCCTTCATGTTCAAAACACTGGAAAATCTAGGGATAGTAGGAATATATCTCAACATTATAAAATGTATATATGTTAAACCCAAGGCCAATATAATTCTAAATAGAGGAAAATTAAAATAATTCCCTCTAAAACTGGAACAGAACAAGGATGTCATCTTTCAACATATTCAATATAGTTCTTGAAACTCTAGCCAGAGGAATTAGGCAAAAGAAAGAAATTAAAGGGATACGAATAGGAAAAGATGAGCTCAAGTTATCCCTATTTGCCAATGACATGATTATATATTTAAAAGAGCCCAAAACTCTACCAGAAAACTTCTACAACTTATAAGTGCATTCATCAAAATAACAGGATATAAAATTAACACCCATAAATCAATTGTGTTCCTACACACTAATGATGACTCAACTGAATGAGAAAATAGGAAAACTACCCTGTTCACAATAGTTTCAAAAATTAAAAAAAAATACTTGAGAATAAATCAAACACAGTAAGTGAAAGACCTCTACAATGAAAACTAGACAACACTAAAGAAAGAAATTTAAGAAAACCTCAGAAAATGGAAAGATCTCCTATATTCTTGGTTAGGCAGGATTAATATAAAAAAATGGGCCATACTACTAAATTTGGTACACACATTCAGTGAGATTCTAATTAAAGTTCTCATGTTGTTATTCGTGAAAATAGAAAAAGCAGTCATGAAATTCATTTGGAACAACAAGAGGCAGAATAATAAAAGCAATATTTAGCAAGAAAAGTGAAGCTGGAAGCATCACAATAACTGACCTTAAATTATATTACAGGGCTTATAGTAACAAAAATGACATGGTATTAGCATAGTAACAGACATGAAGACCAATGGAACACAATAGAAGACACACTGACAAATCCATATAAATAGTTATCTCATCCTAGACAAAGGCACCATAAACATACATTGATAGCCATACATTCAATAAATGGTGCTGGGAAAACTGGCAATCTATATGTAGTAGAAAGAAATTTAATCCCTATCTCTCACCCTGCACAAAATTCAACTCAAAGTGGATTAATGACCTAGGCATTAGACTAGAGACCCAGCACCTACTACAAGAAAATGTAGGCCTAACCCTCCATCATGTTGGCTTAGGAGTAACTTCCTCAAAAAGACTCCTAAAATGCAAGAAGTAAAATCAAGAATCAATAAATGGGATGGTATCAGACTAAAAAGCTTCTTCCCAGAAAAAAACAAACAAACAACAACAACAACAAACAATCCAGATCATGAAGAAAGAGCCAACAGAATAGGAGAAAATCTTTGCCACCACCTCAGAAAGAGCCTTAATCTACAAGATATATGAAGGACTATAAAAAAATCCCAAAAACAAAACTGAATAATCTAATCAATAAATGGGCAAAAGAACTGAACAGGTATATTCAAAGAAGAAGTATGATTGGTCAATAAATATATGAAAAAATGTTCAGTATCTCTAGCAATTAGAGAAATGCAAAGGAAAACTATACTGAGATTCCCTCTAACTCCAGTCAGAATGGCAATTATCAAGAATACAAGTTACAATAAAAGTGGGTGAGTATGTGAAGGAAAAAGTTCACTCATATATTGAGAGTGGGAATGCTAATTGGTGCAAAGACTATAGAAAACAGTATGGATATTCCTCAGGAATCTTCGAGTGGATCCACCATTTAACCAAGTTATCTCACTCCTCAGTAATATATCAAAAGGATTTAAACTTAGCATACTACAATGGCACAGCCATGTCAATATTTATAGCAGCTCAATTCACAATAGCTACACTATGGAACCAACCTAGGTACTCTTCAACAGATGGATTAAAAAAATATGGTGTACATACACAATGGAACTATACTCAGCCATAAAGAAGAATAAAATTATGCCATTTGCCAGTAAATTGATGAAACTAGAGACTATCATGCTAAGTGAAATAAGACAATCCCCAAAACTAAAGGTCAAATGTTGTCTCTGTTGTGTTGATGCTGATACACAATAATGGGGGGGGGTAAAATTTCCTTGGATTAGAGAAAGGAAAATGAAGGGAAAGTTAGGGGACAGGAATTGGAAAGACAGTACAATGAATCAGACAGAACTTTCCTATATGCATACATGAATATACAACCAGTGAAACTACCCAACATGTACAACAAGAATTTGATCCTACTTAGAAGAAGTCATACTCTATGTATGTATAATATGCTAAAATACACTCTACTGTCATGTGTGTCTAAAAAGAATAAATAAATAATGAAATAAAGACAGATTTTTTAGTAAAAAATAAGAATATAAAGACCTGGAAAATACTCAACCTGCCCATGTCACAAAGAATGGAAAGGGATTTTTATAAACAAACACCAAGATTGTAGCTAGGAAAATTTGTTGAGGATATTAGTATGAATAGAAGAAAATCAGTTGATATTTATTAAGACAATGGGAGAATGAACCCAAAAGGTATTTTAGAGACCTCTAAATTTGTTCCATATTTCACCAGTCCAGAATGCTAGGGCTTTGGGGCAGAATTGTTTCAAGACTTTGCTTTCCAAATTCCATTTCAATTTTCCTTGACTAACAACTGTGTCACAAACAGGTAGAGGTATGATTTGGAAGACATATGTAGTAAACCATGGATGCATCCATGCAGTGCCATTGCTAGGAGTAAACAGTGTACATATGGCTAACTGCATGTAAATTTAAAATGGTGTCCTATAGGCTGGGGTTGTAGCTCAGTGGTAGAGCTCTTGCCTAGCATGTGTGATTCATTGGGTTTGTTCCTCATCACCAGATAAAAATAAATAAATAAATAAATGTCCATCAACAACAACAAAAATATTTCACAAAAATAGTGTTCTAGAGAGTCTGGGGGTAGAGGCATAGAACTGCCATAGGGACAGTATCACAAAAGAGAACTGATTCAGTCAAAAATTTAGTATGTGTATATTCCAGGTGCTTTAGGGCCAAGATGGTCTCTCTAAGAGTAGATTAGGGCTGTTCAACTGATTTTCTTCTATTCATTCTTTTCATCTTACTCTCTATTGAATTACAAATTAAATCTAATGAGGTGAATTATATGTAGGTATTACTTCAGAGAAAACTTTTTCTCATTTTCTTCTTCACCATTTAGTACTTCCAACCAAAGTTCATAAATCAACATTGTCAATATTTTTCAAAACATTCAGAATATTAGCCTTATTTTTAAAATATGGAAAAGATATTTCAAAGTTTAAAAATTTCTCTATACTAACCTAGATTTCATGTGGAAGAACTGATATTTGAGTACAGATTTCTATGATTTTAAACCCTAAGAATTCAGTCACTTAGCAATTCTGCAGAAAGATAATTCTAGCTATGCCAAATTATGTACTGAAAGAACATACCTCTGTCAGAACAAGAATGCTCCATGGAACACTACTTTATTAAGCCTGATCATATTTAGGAAGAATTGTTTAAGATGTTTTATGCTTTCTTAAATTGAAATCTGTATCAGTCTGAGTTCTCTGGGGAGAACAGAATAAAAGGAGAGAGAGAGAGAGAGAGAGAGAGAGAGAGAGAGAGAGAGAGAGATTGAGATTGAGATTTTAAGGAATTGATTTACAGGCTTGTGAAGGCTGGCAAGTTCAAAATATGAATAGTAGACCCAGGGTAGAATTGATGCTATAGCTCAAATGGGAAGGCAATTGTTGAGGGCCACAGACAAGTCAAGATGGCGCCTGGCACTTTGCCAGGAGGAGTGGTTTGAGAAGTAATGCCAGCGAGCCATTAAGATGATGGAGATTCCTTAATGACTGACTGCTATGTCTATATTATGTCAATTAAGTTAAGCTCTGTGTAATTATTAAGATGATGAGGATTCCTTAATGACTGATTGCTGTAACTGGATGATGCTAAATTGAGTCAAGCTGTGTATTCAGTTATGTATATATACCTCTGCTGTCCTACAATAAAGAGGCTCCCTCTGTTTCAATCTT
>NW_026000250.1:1449953-1460741 GCF_001458135.2 Marmota marmota marmota
CCCCCGGTTATTTTGCCCAGCCAGACTGAGGCAGGCAATTTGTTGGCAAACTTTTCTTTGGAGAAGGTTAGTCATTTTCTCTAAAGTTTTAAATTAATTTGATAACCCCACGCCCCCATACACATTAAGAACAATAATTCACGTTACCCAAAATGTGTTAATTGATAAGTTAATCTCAACTAAAAAATAAATACGTTTACAAGAACATCAGGACCTGTGGGTCAGCAAATATCTGGCACGGAAGCCTACTCAAGTTAAAATGTTAAACTAACCATCATGAGATCAGTACATTTGACTTTACTACAAATAATAGTGGGGCATTTTTTATCTCAGAGAAAATAAGAGTTTATGAATTAAAAAATCTATTCCCTGAATTTATCCATTTGTTTCATAGTACACATATAGTTTTGGAGGTTCCAGTCCATGGTTCACCCTATCATTTGGGGCCTGTGACAAGGGAACAAAACACAGTGGGAGTGTTGCAGAGCAAAACTGCTCATATCATAAGCCAAGGGCCAGAGCTGCATTATACCCTGTGAGTGCAAACCCCCATTGACCTAAAGACCTCCCACTCAGGCCCACCTCTCAAACTTTTTACCACCTCCCAACAGTTTCATATTGCGAACCATGCCTTTAGCACATAGGTCTTTGGGGGGACATTCAAGATCCAAACTATAACCCAAATGAACTTTATGTCCTTGCTCTTTATAATTAAAGTTCAATTCCTTCAGTGTCATTCCTGGGCAAGAAACAGGCATGTTTATGCTAAAATTTTTGACACTTTACTGAGCACAAGTGAGTAAGCTAAAACTAATCAGAGAGCTAAGAATTTTTTCTTTAAACAAATTCTCCTTTCCAGGCATGTAAATGAATTGTAATCTGTAGGAGAATGACTTTCAGTATTGGTAAAAGAGCAGCATATGTCTAAGGCTTTTAGTTTCATTGTGTTTGAACACATGAATGCTTTTAGAGAAAAATATACTGTGACACAAATTATCATTTTGATACTCATATAAGTCATGCAGTAATTTATTTTTTCTAGTCTTATGAATAAATGATGCAATGGGAAATTTGAAGGGGGCTCTTGAAGTGTAATTTGCTCTATAAATATGAGCTGTTCTTATGGAGACATTATAAAGGCCACAAAGTCTTTCTTTCATGAAAAATTTCTACCCTCTCCTATCTTTAGAATTTTGTTTTCATAGTAAATTTTTATAATTTCCAGATATGTGGTGTCAAAGGGTCAATTAGGCACAAACTGAAAAAAGAGTTAAGGAATCAGTGAATAGTTGTCTCTCAGTCATATCTTCAAAAGTATTTATTTCTTGACAAATCCAGTGATTACCTTCTAATAGAGAAAGTGCAACTTCATCAACATATCACATAATAATAAATCATTTCTGCACCACTCTGAAGAAAGTAAAACATGTCAGAATCTAACAAATTTTGTCTCCAACTTCAGAAATAATGAAAATTAACTTTTTGGATTGTATTTGTCTCCGTATCACCAGTTTCTCTGAATCTCCCTCTACTTGATAAGATTCCTGAATAGGAAGTTAATGGTGTTCCACATGAAACCAAGTGAAATTTAACCTATGCATTGGATTAATTGCTTTCTTATTTGCTAAAATCTTATACAATTAATCTGGGGAACATTAGTGAAATACCAGTAACTTGTTATTTTTAAAAATATTTTTGGTTATAGATGGACACAATACCTCTATTTTATCTATCTATGTATCTATGTATCTATCTATCTGTTTGTTTATTTTATGTGATGTTGAAGATTGAACCCAGTGCCCCACACATGCTAGGCAAGGGTTCTACCACTGAGCTACAACTCCAGCACTCACTTTCTTATTTTTTAAAGATGAGAAGGGGAGCACATTTGCTTAATATTTTCTATTAAGATTTTAGTATAATCTATCTATTAGAGAACAGAAAAAAAGCACTAGAATATGCATTTTGTAATCCTTAATCAAATTTCAGGGTTAATAAAAATGCCATATATAATTGCATATTTAGTGATATTGTACCGTTTGAGAAATTTCAGTATCCTAGGATTCTCTCCATTAAGCCAGAGGGAAAATGAAACAAGGAGTGAAGTTATTTTGTTTCACAAATATTACTACCATTCTCCAGAAACTTATATAACCTGGATCTCCTCAGATTGCACAGATAAGTCCTTAGGTGGCTTTTATATTAAATGGGACTAATGTGGAATAAATAAATACCTCTTTCGTTTTACATGTAAGATGCAAAATAAATGTTTGAAAACATTACACTATTGTTCAACATTAAAAAGTGACTGAAATGAGGTTTAATTAATAGAATTATATTAAATGTGTTGTAAGAGTAAATAAGAAAGTAATAAATCTCACAGAACTTTACCAGCAAAAATTATATTTTGCTCTATATAAATTTAAAAACCAATTTAACATAAAATAAAACCTTTGCTTTTTGGTTAATGAACATACACAATAAAATGCATTCTTATTTCTCATAATTATTTTATTATTATCTATATTAATGAATAAGAAAACATGCAATACAGAACCTGAAATAGAACATTAATACACATTTGCAGCTGGACTACATACTGCCATCCTGGGCCATAGAATATCCAACCATCTCACGTCCAAAGCATGTTTAGAGCTGCCTTGAGATACTGTTCACTTTCAGATACTGTATGATGTCATAGAGGAGGAATCTTCCAAAAACACAAACATAAATACATATTTCATAAAATTCCAAATATTTTAAGTAGGGACAGCATAAATTTTACACATTTTATTCCTAAAAGCATCACATACAATCACTACACAATTGCCTTCATTTTTTTCATTTGTGCACACACATTTTTTTTGAGCAGCCTTTTCATTTCTACTCCTGCTGTTGTCAACTTTCACTGATTTTAAAAATCATATCTATGAAAAGCAGAAGGATGGTTAGTATAAGAAATCTAGTGTGAATGAATACTTTAAGGCCTCTGCATGAAATTTCTCCAGTGTGGCAATTGGCACATAATATAAATGGTTCGTATCTAAATATAGCTCATTTTCTCTTGCTTCCATGTTTTCTAGGCAAATTGAGCTAGTTGAAAATAGCCAAAATTATATCTAATAATTGTGAGAAAAATTTACCTTAACATAACTATAAATTTGGTTGGCAAAAAATATGAAAGATGAAAAACAAGAAATTATAATCACAGTGGAAAACAAAATGAAGAGAATAAATAAATAAAAACCTAAACATGTAGATTTTTACAAGTGTATTTAGGAAATATATGCACATTTCAGCCTTAATACAGACAAAAAAAATAATGTTAAAATGTTTGTGAACTCCCATTTTTTGCCATAACCCACTTGAATCAAATGTATGGAAGATGATATGTCATGAGCTGTGTAATGTTTTGAACAACCAATAAAAAATAAATTAAAAAAAAATAAATAAAAAATAAAAAAAAATAAAAAATAAAATGTTTGTGAGTAAAACCCACTGAATTTCTAAATTTACCCAAGACTGAAAAGGTGTTTTTGAGTGCGATGTGATTACATTTTAAGGACTGCCCAATCTGCAATTTCTTTTTAGTCCATTTTCCCCATTTTAATGAAAGTGTGTGACAAATATGAGTTTGGGAAGGCAGACGCTCTTCATAACTGTCACCATTACACAATAGCACTAATCATTTTATAATAATTTTTCTAATCAAATTTACATAATTAAAAGTAAAATGTTAAATTATAAAATGAGACTATGCAAAATGTACTCTCTAAGTTTATTACATGGTTGGTATTATATGTAAAAGCTAGTTTTAATACACTGACACAATATTAGTAAAACTTGTTCAAGAAATTAATGTGTCTATATTTAGCATATGAGATACAGTGACAGCATACTTACAAATGTGGTATATTAATGCTATAACTAGAAAATTAATGATCAAAATGTAGGTGAATATGGCCACAAAACAGAATAACCAATATGGCTGAACATTTATTACAGTATCAAATCATTCAAATTGAAATTCTAATTTTAAACCAAATTGGATCTTTCTTTTTCTGAGGGAAACATTTCTTGATTGATAGTAAAGTAAGACACTTTGCAGTTTTATAACTAGATATTTTGCATATCAGAAGAGCCACCTGTGAGCTTTGTCAACTTACAGCTCTATCCATCCAAAGAAAAAAATTGTAAGGTGATGAGAAAGATCTCATCAAATCTGAAGCCCCAGAAGTTACAGTTCTCCAAGGCCAGACTTAGTGGAAGCTTAGAAAGAGAATGCATAGGGGAGAATAACTGGGCTCACACCCCTTGCCTCTTTGGCTATTTCCAGCCTGCTTCCATTCAATTCCTCTCTGGTACAAACCCAGAAGAGGGTGCCCAGTTGTTTAATATTCTAAACACAATCTAAGTCTGATTACAAAATCAGAGTTAGAAAGGGTAATAAAAGCATATTTGTTCATTCCTATATTTCTAGGAAAGGTATCAAAACTTTACACCTTTTTAGACATGAGCTTTTAAGAGCCTTCCTAGTAAATCCATACTTTGCACTATCAGAAAAATTTCCCAAGTTATACAACTTTGATTTCTGTTTTTCATTAACAAGAGAGTAATCATTAGGATTAACAATAAAAATTTAATAATTTTTCAGCTTCTCTTTTTATCTACTTTAAAATTTGAGCATGTATAGATCGCAACTAAAGTAAATAGAGAGGAAAATGTGGAAGTATTTGAAATACAAGAAAAAAAATTCTCACACAATCTGCAATTTTTGAAAGAAAAAAAATGTTCTAAAATCTACTGGAAGCACTGATTTTGTCATTCTGGGTTTCTTTATCTTCCCCAGGTTTAGATTCTTCATCAACAATAGCAATAGCAACAACAATATCAACACATACACTTAATCATATTTCAATAAACTTTCAAATATTCATGTGCACCTGGAAAACCAATATGCTCCAAATCACTTGGAACACTAACACACACAAAGGAGGAAAAAACAGTTCTAATTAATTTGAAAATTCACTAATTAAACTCTATTAGTTAAAAGTTAAGAGGTTATTCTATACACCAACTCAAATACAATTTAAACTGTTTCACAATGGGAACAATATATATTCTCAAAACGCTACTTAACCTGCTGGGCACATGAAGAGAAGCTTTCTCAACATCCAGTAGAATCCTTCACCAATGAAATTATACATTTACCACAGTTTATATTACAACATTTACACACTGTTTAATCATAAATTACATATCTTCAAGTTACACATTACAAAGTCTACATCTAATTTAATCAACAAGAAATATTGACCCTCCCCCCCATAAAAGATTAATGATCTCTTGGTTTAGTGTGATACTGAAACAAGACATTTTCTTGCTTTTGTTATGGAGGAAAGTTAACTTGGTGATGTTTCTGTTAATTTATGAAATGTGCACATAGAAGATAATGATCAGCTGAGCAGGTAAAACACAGAAAAATAAAGAATAGACAACAGAAGGAAACTACTGTTTCCTATGAATACTACTGTATTCTTTGCTTAGAAGGACATATTCTGTTTCATATGAGATTTTGTTGGATTTTTTTTGTGTGTGTGTGTGTGTTATTGGAGTATTTCTTATTTACCCCAAGTAGCAGTCATGAACTTTATTTCTCCCTCTGCACATCTGCTGGAAATTCTCTAATGTAATACTATCAATGTAGATTTATAATTACGTATATTGAAAAGTTCCTTTCTGACTTTCATCTTGTTAATCAGTGGTTTTCTTCAGTAAATTGAGCTAGAATGACAAAAATCCCTTAGTCTTATATGTTTAGTAGAGGGTTTTATCTACAGTTTCCTTTGTTTGTCTTTTGTACTGTACATCTTTTGGAACAGCCTATTGAGCTGTCAGATCATCATTTAAATCTTTCTGATTGTTTCTACCAAAGAGTAGTTTACAACAACAGCTGTAAATCAACCATGCATTGAATGCATCTACCTTCCTTATGATTTTTATATACAAATTCCAATTAATGATGGAATATAGGCTTAAAATGGCAGATATGATATTATTTCTGATGTACATTACACTACCTACAAAGGTACACATTTTCTCTTTTTTTAAAAAAAAATAAGCCCTTTTTGGCAAATAGTTGCCTAATATGGGCATATTATTGCACTTTAATGTCTCGAACTCTACTAAAGAGTAGAGAAATAGGTTTATAGATCTGTACAGATTATAAGTTCTGTTTGGAAAATGTGTGTACAAATTATATCAATATATTCTTTAAATAAAGGTAGAAAACATAAGAAAAACAGTGACAGACAAAACTGTAAGTGCTATTTACACTACCTAGTGTAGATTTTTGAAGATAGAAACACTAATAACAAAATATTAGAGACAAAAAATTAACAAAAATCAAATTAAAATGAAAACAAAAATTCTATAGTACTTATACCTTTTAATGTTATCTGAACCAATGTTTAGATAAACTAAAGATAAACTTTGAAAATAAGATATTTTCTAGTTTTCCATTTGCTACTTACTGAGTCCATGAAAATCAGAAAGGAAGAAATCAGTAATATTGCACATGGTAAAAAATGAAAAAAAAAAAACAGTACATCAGAAATAGTATACACTACATATTAATTTTTGTCATGATAAGCCTTGCTGTACAAAGGGATGTGAATTTTTAAATTTTGTTTCATTTTAAAACACATTCTCAATTAAAAATTTTAAATTTATTTTTTAACTTTTGACTAAGGGTCTAGCTCTAGTCTTTTTCTGGTATCTGTTTCTATTTACAGAGCTATTTACAAACCTAGCAATTTGGAATATTCCTTGAAATTGGATCTTCAACTTTGAATATATACATCTGTCTGAAAATGTGAAATAGCTATTTTAACTTTACAAGGGATGTTCTTCCATAATGGGGGAATCACCCCTAGAGGGTCTGGCCTGTTGGCCTGGTGTGAAGGTTGTCAAGGGAATGACTTTAATTGAATCATCATTGGGATGAAGTCTTTCAGACATAGTGTAAAACTGAGATCTAGCACTACCTTGCACTCCCTGATCAAGAGAATGCAGTCCATCAGCTCCAGCACCTTGCACCCAACCTTGCTGCAAACCCATTGGTGGCTGGACTTGGCTGCGGTGGAGAGAGGCAGCCTGTGGCAGAGGCGGGCTGCGGCGAATTGCAGTAGCCTGAGCCAAGGGAGGGCTGTAACGGAGGGCTGAGGCCTGTGTGGGGGGTGGGCTGTGGTGAAGTCCAGTGGCTTGTGCTAGAGGAGGACTGTGGTGGAGAGCAGAGGCCTGTACTGTTGGAGGACTGTGGCACAAAGCGATAGCTTGGGTCACTGGAGGACTGTGGCAGAGAGCAATGGTCTGTGTCACTGGAGGGCTGCGGCGGTGAGCAGATGCCTGTGTCAGGGGTGGGCTGTGGCATAGAGCAGAGGTCTGTGCCTGTGAAGGGCTGGAATGGGTCAGAGAAGCTGGCATCCAGCAGGCATCAGAATGGCCCAAGATGAGACATTCTTGAGTGCAGTTGTCAGAAGCCTCTTCCACAGTTGGTTGCACAGTTATTTCTGCAGCTGTTGGGGTGGGGGAAACAAAAAAATAAAATTTATATTCCAAAAGCATATTTTTATTATCTACTTAAATCATATTGTTACATGAAAACTTAGCAATCTTTATATAAATACATCAGAGACTTCCAGTATTTTCACAGTTGTTACCTAATTTGTCAGGAAATAATTCCTAGAGAAACATAAATATCAGAGAGTGGGTGGATGGGATTTCATTTTTATAATTATATTTGCTCTGTAAAATCAATGAAAAGACAAGATAAGGCACATACTAAGTGAAATAATTTACAAATCTTTTGACAATGAATTTGTGCATATAAAAGAAAAAAATCACCAATAGTAAGAAAACAGAGGATTCAACAAATGGGCAAAAGATATTTATAGACACATCACTATGGAAGATGTAAATATGTTTGATAAGCATATAAAAAGGGGCCTTACAGTATTGGATGCTAAAGCAATTCAAATTAAAACTACAAAGAAATATGCTTACAAATCTGTTAGAGTGATTAGAAAAAGAAACTAATAATACCGAGTGCTAATAGGAATACTCCAAGATTGCTGGTTGAAATGCAGAATGGCATAAGAAATTTGGATCACAATCTGTCAGTTTCTGATAAAGGAAAACATACACTTTTCAAAATAAGAACAAGCTGAGCACATGTGGCACTCGCCTATAAACCCAGAGACTGGGGTGGCTGAGGCAGGAGGATCACAAATTCAAGGCCAGCCTCAGCAAATTAGGAAGAACCTGTCTCAAAATAAAAAAGAGAAAGTGCTGGGAATGTAGCTCAGTTGTATAGAATAGTAAAACTATGGAATATGGGATTGGTTTATTTACATACTATTTACATACTATAACAATCCAATAAATTAAAAGTTATATATGACATTCAATCTTATACATTTTTAACTCTACAAAGCATTTAAAAAGCGCAATTTTTGTTTTGGTACATGATATGAGGAGAAGAATAGCGTAGGGAGGTTGAATTTGGTTTATTAGAGAAAGAAACTATCCATTTATTTCTTCTTATTTTCTTAATTTCTAGTTGCAACAATATAGTTAATTAAATTTGACTAAAATTAGTTATATTAAATATTAAAATCAGATAATATCTAATTAAATTCAACTAATAGTTAATTAGAAATAACTTCAAAAATGATTAATATAATTTCTTTTCAGACTCTGATCCCAGAAAAAAAATACTTTTCAATTTTTTCTGTCTTTGCGTGTGTGCTGAGTGATAAAAGCAATTCAGATTCTTGTGCAGAGTTTTAAAATTTAAAGATAAAGGTACAAGTTCCCATAAGTTCTCAACAAAATATGAAGTCCAGGTGGTGTCATTACACTTATTGTACTTAAAATCAAAACACAGAAATTATGAATGTAATGCACTCCACTATTGTCATGTATGTAAGAAATAATAATAAATAAAAAATTACATCATAAATAAAAGAATGAATTTTCAAAAAATAAATAAAATAAAATAAAATAAAAACACAGGGCCATAAAGAACTGAATCTCATTTAAGATTAATTTTCTCCATTAGACAGCCATTTACTTTCCTTTTAGAGAATACTACAAAAAGGGTCCTGATGCAATTAACATTTAAAAATGTTCTATACTCTTGCACAATTATGTCTGATAAATATTTGGGAGGGTGGAGTTTTATTCAATTTAGATGATATTAAATCATAAAAGCAAGCATGGAAATATATGAACATATGCATTACTATACTTTAAAACACAATTTACTTTCTTGTTTATCAGAAAAGCAACTCATCTGGTACCATTAAATTTTACAACATAATACATCATAGTCTCCACATTAAGCAACTTTCCTACATATGATAAAGAAATTGATTAAAATTTTATTATCACTAGCAGAGTGAATGATTTATCATCATTAGATTTATTGAAATATAATTCATATCTAAAAATGCACCCATTTAAAATGAATAGTCCAATGGTTTTTAGTATATTCATTGAGTTATAAAACCATCACCATAATCAATTTTGGGACATCCTTAAGATCTCCAAAATATCCCTAATATCCATAAGCAGTCACTGCCCATATCCTCCCCAACTGGTAGCCCTATGCAACCAAGAATTTACCTCTGTCTCTATAGATTTGTCTTTCTGAATATGTAATTTAAATGGGAATTTTTTTCAGATTCTTTGATGACTGATCTGTTATATAATGCTTTTAAGATTAATCCATATTGTAGTAGTATGCATTAGTAATTCAGTTCTTCCAGTTGCTCAATATTTTCCTTTTTATGGAGATATCACATTTTATTTATCCATTCATCAGTTGAGAGACATATGTGTTGTTTCCACTTTTGGGCTATCATGAATAATGCTGCTATGAATATTATGTGAAAGTTTTGTGTGCTGGGTCATATGTCAACTCTGTTTAACTTTTGAGGAAATGTTCAATGTTTCCCCAAATGGGCTGCACCATTTTACATAAATATCAGAAACACATGAGGGCTCCAATTCATCTAAATATTTGACAACACTTGTTATTGAATTATTTTTTATTTATAGTCACCCTAGTGACTAAGAAATAGTATCTAATTATGGTTTTGATTTACATTTCACTGACTGCTAATGAAATTGAACATCTTGTCATGCACTTATTTGTCATTTATCATCTTTGGAGAAATGTCTATTCATATTTTTACCCATGTTAAATTAAGTTGACCTTTTTATTGTTGAGTTGTGCAATATATTTCTAGATATAAGTCCCTTATATAAAATTTGCAAATAGTTTCCCGCATTCTATTATTTATTTTTTTCAGTTTTTTTTATGATGTTCTTTTGTACTAAAGTACAAAACTCTTGAAGTTAACAAAGATTAATTCATCTTTATGTTGTTTCTTGTACTTTTGTGTCAGATCTAAAAAACAAAATACTTAACGTGAGGACACAAAAACTTACCCCTGTGTTTTCCTTAATAATTTTAAAGTTTCAGCTCTTAAAACTGATTTCCAGGGCTGGGGATATGGCTCAAGCGGTAGCGCGCTCGCCTGGCATGCGTGCGGCCCCGGTTCGATCCTCAGCACCACATACAAAGATGTTGCGCCAGCTGATAACTGAAAAATAAATATTAAAAAAAATTCTCTCTCTCTACCTCTCTCTCTCTCTTTGAAAAAATAAATAAAATTTTAAAAAAAAAAAAAAAAAAAAAAAAAAAAAAAAAAAAAAAAAAAA
>NW_026000250.1:1461788-1466285 GCF_001458135.2 Marmota marmota marmota
TGAGGCACTGGGTTTGATTCTCAGCACCACATAAAAATAAAATGAAGATATTGTGTCCACCTAAAACTAAAAAAAAGAAAATTCTCTGAAGGCTCCTATAACTTATTAATAACAATTAACCTTAAAGAAATGACATTATCCTCACACAGTACCAAAATACCCTGTGGATATTATAGCAATGTTTCTGTAGGAAAATTGTGATGCATTCATATAGTTGATCATTTTATTATGCTGAAGGGGAAATTTAAACCAAAATTTAGATTTAAATAATGATACAAATTTTGACAACATGCACATCAGTGGCATACACTAAGAAGATGGAATATACCTGTGTAATAAATATTGATACTGAAAAAGAATATGTTTCAGAGAAGACTACCCCAATATCTCTCTTTGGAAACCATTTACAAGTGAACTGTTATAATCTACAGATGTTGATAAGGAGTAAGACAAAAAGATAATAAATTGATTATATTTTAGCACAATGAAATGAAGATTACTGTCAGATTATAATTCACCTGTTTTGGCTCAGAGAAAAAATGCATTCTCATGCTGTTAAATTCATTTGGACCAAATGATGAACTCTCATACAAACGAATGAAATATTGTTGCAAGTTTATCATTGATCTCCCTTTCTCTTTTACTTTCAGTAGATTTCAATTGCAGAACTGAATGTATGTAATGTTGTCTTTTAGGTAAATATTGGATCATAACCAATAAACTAATTTCAGCTAAAATTTAATGTCCTGAAGAACTCATCATTTGGTTTTCCCAATTCAGTAACTGAGAAATATATGACTCAAATAATGATTTGACATGATAGAGTTTGGTTTAATATATTTCAAATGTATAGCAGAGGAATTTTAAGTACTCAATCTATATTTTAACCTTTTATTTTGCAATTTGTTTGATTTTAAGTTACACTTATATTGTGGAGGATAATGTGTCCATAGTGATAACTTCAATTCGTTTGCATAGGCAAGCTAGCTGGAATTGCAGAAGAATATACTACAAACCAATATCATAAGATGATATTTCTACAATATATTGGAATTTGCTGTGAACATATTGAATAACGTGGGGGGTGCTTTACAAAGCTGGGGATCTAGTGAGAAGATGGATAAGCAAACAATTATAAAATAGTATGAAAGGGGCTGGAGTTGTGGCTCAGTGGTAGAGCACTTGCTTAGCATGTGTGAGGCCCTGGGTTTGGTTCTCAGCACCACATATAAATAAATGAATAAATCAACATCTTAAAAAAAACATATTGAATAAAGTGATCATCACCAAAGATAGTAATTTGGACCCTACATTGGTAGGTAAATATAAGGAATTGAGTGCAGCTTGGGCCTTACTATGAATGAATACTTATATTTGGTTACTTTATAGCTCTAAATATACCAACATTTTATGTTTGAGTTATTCTTGTTCTACCCAGAATTTTATGATTTCATAATCAATTTTAGGTTCAATTGTTAGAGTTCCTAGTGTTTTACTCATATATAACATAAAGGTTAAATTAAATGTTACCTAACTTAACAAAGACTAGGTTTAAGTAATGATATAGTTTGAATCTCAATGTCTCCCAAAGGTCCATATGTTAAAGGCTTGGTCCTAAGCTTGGTGTTGTGGGAAGTGGTGGAACCTCAAAGAGGTGGGGCTCAATGGGAGGTTTAAAGTCTTTGGGGTATGTCTTCCAAGCGGATTAGAGAACCCAGGTCTCTTTCTCTTTTTTTTTTTTTTTTTTTTACATCCTGGTCATTAAATGAATGTCTTTGCTATGGTACAGGCTCCCCACCATGATACACTGCTTCACTACAGATCCAAAAGCAATGGAGCCAACCAACTGTGGACTGAAACCTCCATGTCTGCAATAAATTGATTATCTCATTGTTTTTTTTTAAGATGGACACAATATCTTTATTTATTTTATTTGTTTATTTTTATGTGGTGCTGAGGATCGAACCCAGTACCTCACAAGTATAAGGCAAGCACTCTACCACTGAGCTATAACCCCAGCCCCTCAGTAATTTTTTTTATAGAAATAGAAAGCTAACAGGCAAATTCTTTTTTGTTTATTTATTTATTTATTTGGTACCACAGTTTGCATTCAGGGGCACTAGACCACTAAGCCACATCCCCAACCCTATTTTGTATTTTATTTAGGGACAGGGTCTCACTGAGTTGCTTAGTGCCTTGCTTTCTCTGAGGTTGGCTTTGAACTCTTGATCTTCCTATCTCAGCCTCTTGAGCTCCTGGGATTATAGGCATGCACCCCTGTGCCTGGCCAGGCAAATTCTTAATAATAATCATTTAGAATAAAATTATGGAAAAAGCACAATTTCACACAATGAAACAAACTGTCCATAATTGCACCAAGATAGTTCTCAGATTTAAAAATAGTATACATATTGGGCTGGGGATGTGGCTCAAGCGGTAGCGCGCTCGCCTGGCATGTGTGCAGCCCGGGTTTGATCCTCAGCACCACATACAAAAAAAACAAAGATGTTGTGTCCACTGAAAACTGAAAAATAAACATTAAAAAATTCTCTCTCTCTCTCTCTCTCTCTCTCTCTCTCTCTTTAAAAAAAATACTATACATACATAAATATGTAGCTTGTGGCATCATTACCCATCAAATTACGAGAAGTTCATTTGTAGAAGCATTTCTAATTAACTGACATATGTAGTATTTTCTATATGATCAGGTTATTAAGACCTTAACAAATTAACACACTTAATCAAATGATTCTGTTAGTGATAGTCACTAAGAAGATTGTTTGACCTCCCTTTAAATGTAGTATTTGATGAAAGTAGCAATTACACCCTGGTATAAGAAAAAATAAGGCATTTTGACTATCTCAACCAAAAATAACTCCATAGATAATATTATTCAATTTTTTGACATATTTTGTATAATAAGACTTGAAGTTTAATTTAGTTATTTATTTTGTGATGGTGGAGATAGAACCCAAGGCCTTGCATGTGCTAGGCAAGTACTCTACCACTGAGATATTTGAGCCCTATAAAATACTTTCAAATACATAAATGTATCCAATACTAAAAAGAAAAGTACATAAAGTCCCACTATTAATTTTCTTTGTCTTCTCATACTGTGGATATGGTTGAAATAGTGTACACATATTTGATTTAGAGACAATGAAAGGTACAAAATAATATCATGCTAGAGGTATTGTGATTCAGTCTTCTTACAAAGCCATTATTTGTATTTGGATCCTGAAATTGAAAAGCGCAATATTTTCCCTTTGTTGTATTTTTTGTTTTTGTTTTTGTGGTGCTAGGGATTGAACCCTGGGCCCTGTGCATGCAAGGCAGGCAATCTACCAATTGAGCTATATCCCCAGCCCTATTTTAATTTTTGGGGGGTGCATTTAAAAAAAATCTGTGGTAAATTCAGTTTGTAACTGGGACCTAGAATTTACTAAAGTCCAGATCAGAACAAGGATATTGCTCTTTGGTTTGCCTTTCAACTTTGTTTAGTTTAATGGAGAGTTTGTCAGGCTAAATTCATTTTTAGGGTTATAGAGAATGCTTTTTGATCTATGGCCACCAATAAAACAAATAGAATAAATTAATGATCAATTAATTGTTTTGTGGAAGAAAACAAGGGCACTAGACCACTAAGCCACAACCCCAACCCCATTTTGTATTTTATTTAGAGACAGGGTCACTGAGTTGCTTAGCACCTTGCTGTTGCTAAGGCTGGCTTTGAACTCTTGATCTTCCTGTCTCAGCCTCTTGTGCTCCTGGAATTACAGGCATTCACCACTGTACTCTGGAAGACAATTTATAAATATTTCAATGGGAGAAAGAACTGGAAAGAATTTTCATGATTTCCAGAGTAGTTGTGCAAGTACTATTTATGTTTACATATTTTATACTAATTGAACATGATATTCAATGATTTTTATTTAACTCTGTGAACCATCAGATTTATTATCACTCATTCATGATTTTATATTTTAATTCATGAAACTAATATATTCCTATTTTCAGTACACAAATTGATTTTGAGTCAAAGGGAAAGCAATGTTATCTTTCCATTTTGAAGTAGAGAATGCCTGGTACATGTTTGACTGGTTGGTTCATATATATTTGAGATATATAGCATTGAAAATAATAAAACTTTTACAATTTTGTACTAGTACCATAAGTTCATTTTAATTGATCGAAAGATAAAGTTAATTGTTTCTCGTTCTTGAACTGTAAATATCATGTGACCATATTATTTTCTTTCAAATTAGTCTTTTAGGAATGACAATTGATTTCCAGATATACTAAGCATATTATATATTCAATATGCTCTTTGAAGTTTTGTAATGAGGAGGCATTAATCTGTTTTTTAAAATGTAAAATAGACAAGAACCGAATTCAGCATATATGTGCATGTGTGTGTGTGTTATTAGGCTGGACATTTATATATATATATATATATATATATATATATATATATATATATATATACACACACACATA
>NW_026000250.1:1466309-1501915 GCF_001458135.2 Marmota marmota marmota
CTCTCTCTCTCTCTCTCTCTCTCTCTCTCTCTCTCTCTCTCTCTCTCTCTCTCGTGTGTGTGTGTATGTGTGTGTGTGTATCTAGATTACATTTGTTAGGATTTATGGACTATTTTCCTTAAAATTTGTTGTATATTTTTGAAGGATGTTATCTCTGTAGTTCTTTTTTTTCTCTTTTGTCTTTATTTCTTAATATCTTTTCTTGACTTTTGTATCAAAATAATGTTAGAGGTATAAATGAGTTGTAAGTCATCCCTTCCTCATATTTTCTGAAACTGTCTGTGTAGAATTTTGTTGTTTTCTATTCTTTTTAAAATATTTGCTAAAATTCACCTGTGAAGCAACCTGGGTATGGAACTTTCTTTGGGTGAAATTTTTAACAACTTAAATTTATTCAAAAATCATATAGTTGTTAAGAAGTATTTTCTTGAGAATGTTTGGTAGGCTATTTTTTAATGTTTTGTCTATATATTCTACATTGTTAAATACATTGAAAAATGTTTATTATGATTCTCTTAAAATTTTACTGTCTAGAATCTGTGAAGATGAGCTGTATTTTATTCTTAATGTTGGGGATGTTGGTTTCCAAGTCTTTCTTTCTTGATCAGTGTAGCTAAGGTATATTAGTAAATATTTCAAGCAATGGATATTTGGCTAATTAATGTTCTCAAATGTTGATTTTCTATTTTATTGAGAGTTATACTTTTATCTTTATTTTTTCTTTCTACTTGCTTTGGGTTTACTTTGCACATGTTTCTCTTGCTTCCTAAAGCATAGTCTTAGAGCATTAATTTTTTTACTTCTTTTTTTTTTTCACTTCTTCTCATCTAAAGCTATAATGCTTCCAAGGCCAATTTTAGTTGATTGCATCACATAAAGTTCTATATACTGTATTTTCATTAAAATTCAGTTTAAAATATTTTCTTTTTTTTTCTTTGTATAGTGTTTATTTTCCAAGTATTGTGACTTTTTTCTATATAGCTTATTGTTATTCATGATATAGTTTCCTTGAGGTCAAAGAACATATTATTTGCACTTTTCATCTTTTTAAATTTATTAAGAATTATTTTAGAGTCAGCAAATTAACTTTTATGTACAATTAACACAAAACAGCATGCCTCATAATCTAAGGATGTAGTGTTCTTTAAGTATGTAGTTATCAAGTTAGATCAATATAGCTGATTGTATTGTTTGGGTCTTCTATTTTTCACTGATTTAAAAAATATATTTATCCCATCATTTGCAAAGGGAATTATGTTAAAAATATCCCATTATTTGTGGGGTTGTTCATTTCTCAATTTAATTTTATCATTTTTGCTTCATGTATTTTGAAGCAATAAGAAACAGACATTTGTGACTGACATATCTTCCTAATATTTTCTTTATCGTTAAAATGTCTTTTTTGTTTTTGGCTTTCCTATTTGGAAATATTTTTAATAATATTAATAGAGCCACTCTACTTTCTCCACACTTGCTTTTTGCATGATATATCTTTTTCATCAATTTATTTATATCTCCTCTTTTCTTTATTCAAAGTTCTCTCTTTGTGCACCATGATCAAGTGGGATTCATCTCAGGGATGTAAGATTGATTTAACATACAGAAATCAATAAATGTAATTCATCACATCAATAGACTTAAAGATAAGAATCATATGATCATCTCAATAGATGCAGAAAAAGCATTTGACAAAATACCACACCCCTTTATGTTCAAAACACTAGTAAAACTAGGGATAACAGGAACATATGTCAACATCATAAAGGCATTTATGCTAAGCCTCAGGTCAATATCATTCTAAATGGAGGAAAAATTGAAGGCATACCCTCTAAAAACTGCAACTACAGGGATGCCCTCTTTTCCTTTAGATAGCATAAAGAGGGATCATGCTTTCAGCCTTTATTTGAAGTGTTGAATCCAACATTTAATGTAATTACTGATATGATTTAATTCAGTTCCTCATTTTATTATTAATTTCTGGTCCATCACCTCTTCATGTTTTACCATCTGTTCTCCTTTGCCCTTTTTATGGTTATTTATTTTTTTTTACATTTTGATTTTATTGTTTCCTGGTTCATTTGCTAAATATCTGCAATTTTTAAAAGAGTGTTCTAGGAATTACTATACATACACACACACACACACACATTTAAAATTAATGTTGTATTATTGAAGAAATATATTCTGATGCTTGTTAAAATGGTAAGAAAGAATTTACTCAGGACTACCCTGATAGGTAGTCTAATGCAATAGGGGGGAGAAAAAAGGGCTGAACATTGAAAGCAATGAAGAAAGATGGTCATTTATAACCAATTAGCAGAGAATATGTGGTAGGGATGCTGAGGAGCTGATGGATGGAAAATTATTAAGTGGCGATATCAAATATATGAGGATTCTTGCCAAACAAAGCTAACGTGTTTCTTGCTGAAGACTGGCCAGCATGATCAGATATTGATGCTGGGGATTGTCTTTTAATTGGCTAAACATGATTCTTGCTAACCTGGACTGAAGACAGTGACTTAGCCCAAGGTCTGGCTAAACTCTGATTAAAAGGAAGTCATTGTCAATATATGTTTAAATAAAATATAGTAACTTCCTGTGGTTAATATGACAGAATTCAGAAAACAGATACCAAAATACAAAACATTTAGCAAGAATTTGGAAGCCCTTTTCCATAACAATATTTTCAACTTCTCACTTTTCTATAATGCACAAGTATACACACATACACACACACACACACACACACACACACCTTGGGTATTAAAATATGAAAAATATGCCTATACTTTGTTTCTATCACTTTTCTGGGCAAATTGAACAATAATTCATAAATACCAACTGTGTTATTGAAATTTGCACATATACTAAGAAAGATATTATAATATTATTTTAGTTAATGCAAATATGAAATCAACATAGTATTCCAAGTCCACATTGTTAGGCTCAACACAAAGAAATTTGAAGGATGCTTCTTAACTGCAGCTGACAGATTTGTCATAAAAACAATGCACAGAATACCTAGCTAAATTAGAATTTCAAATAAGTAAAACTAAAGTTTTAGTATAACTATGCCTCATGTAATATTTGAAATATTTTTTTAAATGCTATTTACATGAAATCTAAATTTAGCTGGACAACCTATATTCTTGACATTGATGTCCCAAGAAAATCTATGAATATTCTATGAGTATACAACAAATGTAGAATAACAATGGTAATTTATTTACTTTTAATCATATGTTTTAGAGATTACTTAAAATAACCTCTCTATATGCATAGTTTGTATTTATATTTATGAATAAATTTATTATATTACTTATATACAATACACATCCTAACATTACATACTCTATTTTTGTGGTTGGAAGTAGAAATACATTCATAAAAAAAATCTTTAATTTTTATACCTTGATGAAAACTCATTTTTCAACTTATCAAATTTGACTATCCCTCATCCTGATTCTCAAAAAAATGACTTAAATTTTCTGAGGGACATATGGATTTATTTTAGCAAAATCATATTCATTAATATTCATTGGTTCTAGTATTTTTTATATTTATGTAGGCTAGACCACACAGAATAACGCTAAATGTGCTGCTTTATATTTTGTGATCTCTTCTACCTCAGATCATATCTTAAAAGTGTTTTCCATAAATACATTCATTCTGATCATCTTAATTCCAACAAATAAATTATTATTAATTTATGTAAATAACTCTACTGATTCAAAGATGATAGGAAAGACTAATTTTATTTTTGATGGGAGTCATAAATTATACCGTGATATTTATACTTTCTTCCTTGTCCTGTGATGAGGATTCACATTTTAAGAAAAGACTAATCTAACTTTGACTTTCTACCATTGAATGTTAACAAGTTGCAGGGGAAATTTTAGAGCTTTTGCACACTAAAACCTATTTAGACACAAGTGATATTATATTCCTATACTACTTGTTCTTACCAAAGCCATTAAAGGTAAAATTACATCTAAAGAATTCTAGACATAAAATCTATGTCTATGGTTTTGTATTTATCCCTAACATATTTCAACATAAAACAAGAATATATTTTTCCCAAGATTTAGTTCATCTATCAATTTCACAGAGTAATCATTATAAAATTGAAATAAACCCATGTTTAAATTAGCCACTTCATGATATTGTGTGGGGTTTTGTAAATTATAAAATGAAAATTACTCATTAAGACTACTTAAATATTTTATCAAATTCATTTAAGACATAGTTAATATACTGTTTTAGTACTCCCATTGAAAATATGCTTTACATACCAATGAATGCACATTTAAATACTTATTATAGCTTTGTGGTAATGCATGCAATTTGTATATATGTAGTATATATTTCAAAACACAATTTGCCCTGATAATATCATACCTCCAAGAACAATATAAATCATTTAGTTTATAATATTTGACTATTGTATTTATTCCCTGATAGTCTTGCTAATTATTTATAATATATATAGCATTAGTAAAATATAATTGAAATTTATTATGTCTCTAAAGACATTCTGAATAGCATACCTTTTAGGAAATTTATTACATCCCATTGATAATATTCCAAAGAATATGAACATAACTAGTACAACACATGAATATTTAGTAAATACAATAAGAGTACATTATATTCATACCATTCAAAATAGTGATTTGATATTTTACATATGTATGTATACATGCATATATGTGTTCACAATTAATTTACACTTTGTAATTAATATACATAATTACCATGGGGTTCTTAATGTATGTCTTATGAATATTTTGAATGTTAACTGCACATATTATCAAATACAATAGGAATTTAATCTCATTTAAAAACAGATAAACTTCGTTTTTCACAGATAATTTAAATAATTATCATTTAAGTATAAATATATTCATTATTTATATAGGCATATGAGTATGAATAGGTCTAAGTAGGTATGAGTGTTGCATTTATTTATACAGGAGTGTGAGTATAAATAATAGGTAGGTATGAATATTTTAAATAAATGATAATGCTATACAATACAATGGGAATACTGCATGACATATATTTATTAGTATATCTTAGTATATCATCATACCTTACAGCATAAACATAAAATGAAAAATGCTTTGAAATAACAATTTAGTATTTTAAATTAAGGAAAAATTTCTAGTCAAATTGACAAATAGTAGTAATATGTGCTACAATTTTTTCACAAATCTGAAATAAAAATGTTTTGAATTATTGTCATTTTAATCCTATTTGGTAAAGAACATTATTTCAAATGTGTAATAATTTTAGATTTCATTGTGCCTCTATCAAAGGTTACATTATAAAAGTGTGTTTCTGAGTAATGTATAGTACCTTGCATTTCTGCATCATAGTTCAGATGCTCTGTGTTTAGTGCATTTGTGTACATTATTTGCATACTTGCATCCTTATTATCATAAGTAACTTTTTGCAGGATAGTTTTCATTTAATATATCAAACATTTTGCCAGTTATAAAGGTAAATAATTTGAACTTACATATATAGAAGCTTACCTGTGCTAATTATCAGTATTATACATTGTACTATGACAAAATAAGCAATGATAAATGCATAAGATTGACAAGATTGTGATAATGTAAAATGTATAAACAAATATTCCTCTTCATTATATAATTGCAGAGTTTGCCCGACAATTACTGTATACCTCCCCAGACACTCTGCAAATTTTTCTTCTGGAGATAGTTGGACTAAAGAGATTGATAAAATTTAACTGTGAAGTCTATTTGCTTCTTTTTCATACAGATAATAACTAAACACCTGGAGGAGGCTGATTCCTTAATTGTGTTCTGAAAATGTAGGAATTTGAGAGGCACAATGAGATTGAGTTATTAAGGGAATATAGTAATAATTTAAATTGTATTTAAACTAGAGGTATATTGTCTCATCTTAGTCATAACTCTACACATGCAGAGTAAAAATCAATTTCTTAATAGTAAGTAAATACTTTGATAATGAAATCATAATAATATATTATTCCATAAACCATAACCTAAAATAAAAGGAGAAAATGAAAATACTATGAAGTCTATTTTTGCACATGACCTTACTGTCAATGATTTCTATATTTCCTTCAACTTTCACAATAATTAGAAATTAAAAACAAACTGAAAATTTTAAAGATGGTTTGGCAAAAGCAGAGGTGGAAGTGTAGAATTTAATTTATAACCAAAGAGAAATAAAATAATCACTGTGATACTAGTTAGTTAGAATGGCATAGATAACATTGTTTAGGCAAATTAGCTATGAATTATTCAAATTATACATTCATTATTTGCATACTCATATATCATAATGCAATCTTAAAAATTACTTTCCACATGCATATTTCCAAATTTAAGTAATAATTTCATATATATAAACCAGAAACACACACATATATATGTATATATGTAAATATGTATATATGTTATGCTTGATTATTTGTAGATAGATTACTTGATCAAACTAACTAAAAAGATGAACTGATGTAAATAAAACTATGTCTGACTTTCTTATATTTTAAGCAATATGGAATATTTAACATATAAACTACAAAAAAAAAACGTTTTAGCAGTCATATTAGAGGCATTGCTATATACTTAAAGATATTTTTATCAATACTTTCCCAGGTTTGAAATTAATATTCATGTTAGCTGCTGAACCAAATTTCTAAGCATTAAAAGAAATAACTACCAATTAAATACTGGATAATTTTATAGCAATCTTCAACAGAAAACCTGCTTATGAGGGTACCTAATATAATGAACAAACACAAACTTTTGTAAATTTATAAGCACTCACAGAAATCATATAAACAGCTATTCAGTAGTTAGAGCATCTGTTCACTCACACCTGAGCAATTGACATGGGAAAGAACAATCATATCAATTGTATTGGATGGTAATACAAATTGAAGAGTATTTCAATAATTGAAAATTAACTGAAGGGTTTGCTGTGTTAGTTTGAGAGAAGGAATTAATGTTCTCCTGTGTTCTAAATATATTCCATGCGTGAGTTGGGAGAATATAAGTGGATTCTACAAGCATAATTTGAATTTTGGCTAAGGATTTTCATATCCCTTCTCTATGAAACCCCAGTAAATACCTTAATTAACTTGGCACTTGGGTATTATCAGGCTGAGCTCATGCAATATAATGAAGGCATTTTGTATTTATATATTTTGATAAATTGAATATAAATCATCATGTTGAGCAGTTTCTGTCTTATATAAAGAAAATGTAAGGATTTCTCTCCAAAATAACTTGTAGATGAATTAGTCTGATCACCTTTTGTCAAATTTATTGAAACTTATAGTACTGAGTTTCATAAAAAGAAACCTCTTCATATTCAATATAACAGGACAGTTAAAAGCACTGGAAATTTGCTTCCCAGGCCATGACAATAATGCTTTTAGCACTGAAAAGTGAATCTCTTTTCAAAAGAAAACTATTTACATTAACTTTCTACTTTATGGTGTAAATAATTTAGAAGTTATTAGTATCCTAAAGTTGGTATCAACTGCACTGTTTGCAATATAGGAATGATTTCATGCACTCAAAATACTACAATTGTATCAGGAAAAGAAACTTAAAATCTTAAATGAGACACATAAATTACATTCAGTGTAATAACTACATTATTTTCCATGAACATGAATTTAAACTGTAGTTTTTCCTTTGGAATTTGGAATGCTCAATTTTAAATAAGATAAATCTTTGTAAAAGAACATAAATTTTTATTCTTCTGATGATTTCTGTTATTCTGTTCTTAAGCACATGCTTAAAATCAAAGAAAACCTACTTGGTTTTCTTTTATATTAGAATTCTAAAGAAATTTACCTTACTCCCTTATTATGTTCTATTCGTATTATTTCTAAGACAATATAAACATTTAAGGGCAAAATGGGTATTTGTAAAATACAGTTGTACTTGTAACTGAATTTATTTAAAGGATTTTGATGAAAATCTCTTTTTTTTTATTGGTTGTTCAAAACATTACAAAGCTCATGACATATCATCTTTCATACATTTGATTCAAGTGGGTTATGAACTCCCATTTTTTACCCCAAATACAAGTTGCAGAATCACATCGGTTACTCATCCACATTTTTACATAATACCATATTAATGACTGTTGTATTCTGCTACCTTTCCTATCCCCTACTAGACCCCCTCCCCTTCCCTCTCTACCCCATCTGCTGTTGTTTAATTCTCTCCCTTGTTTTTTTTTCCCCCTTTCCCCTCACAAACTCTTATATGCAAAATTGCATATAAGAGTTTGTGAAAATCTCTTTTGATTTCTTTTCATACATAATAATTTCAGAGTTCCTTTTTGACTAGAAGTGTAAATATGTATCAATATCATTCCATAAATGTTGCATGTGTTTTCAGTATATTTTGAAATAAATACCATTTTAGATATCAAGGATGAATTTGTCTATTTTACTTTATAAAGATTGTTCAATCAATGCCAGGTCAGGTCCTGTCCTTGAACTCCAATTTTCCTGAATGAAATAGTAGCTTTTTCCCCCTTGTTTTCACAATGAATTGAAGACACCTTAAAGATCCACTAGTCTAGTAATTATTGCATAATAGGAAATCAAGGTCAAGAAAAGTTAAATGAACTGCCCATGTTTACAGATCTAGTTAGTTAAAAGGACAGACTTAGAACCCAGTTCTCCTTATTCTCAATCCAGTGTTTTTCTCCCTTGTGATACATTGTATTATATTAGCCATTCAAAACATTTGATTCACATTTTGAAAATGAAGAATGATTTTAGAATTCATATTAGAATACAATATTCAAAATAACATCAAAACTTGCAGTCCAAGCTTTTGGAAAATAAGGTTAATTAATTCTCTAAATTCTTTAACTTTTTTTTAATAACTACACTCAACTTTCTTATTTCCCATTATTCAACAAGAGATTAAATGATAATTAAGATACAAGTAAAATAGTATAATATATAATCTGCTGAAAAATGCCCTTGTATATTTCAGATATAAATTCATAAAATTCAATCATTCTTGAAATTGGTACTCACCATTCAGTCAAGCAACCTATTGCTTCTCTGACCAATGTAAGCCAAAACTGGCTAAATTTAAGTTGTATTTGCCAGTTCTTTGCTGTTCATGTCTACCGTATATGAAAGAAGTTTATATTGATAACTGCTCTCAACTCTCATAAAATCTAGCAATATGATAGGCAAACTTCTAATTTATAATCTTCAACAAGAAGTTTAATATTGAAATGACTTCAATTTAAGCTTTAACTCTAAAACTATCTCATAGTACACATAATTATTAGAGTGTTGAGGATAACTGTTTTCCTTAATTTTTTATTTTGGCAGTGCTGGGATTGAACCCAGGGTCTTCAACATGCTAAGCACACGCTCTACCACTGAGCTATATATTTACCTTGAGGATGACTTTTAGGACATATTTTAACACTTATTTACATTTAAGAGTTTATCTACATATATACAGTCAAGTTTAATTTGAAGATTAAATTTAGTCCTTTATTCACATGATGTCAAAATGCATTTGACTGAGATTTTTTTTTTTGTTTCATTGTTCATTTGTTTGATATCAAGGTTTCCAAATATTCTATTAAACCCAATTTATTTATATTGGTCCCATTCCACATTGGTCATCTATAATGATCATTAAGGTCATTGAATTACTTTTGCTTACAGTGAAGAATTATAGTTTTATAATGTTTTCTTTTCATATGATTTTCAGTTATGGAAAAATATATTACATACAATTTAATTACATGTTATTATAATATCAAAAATCATATTCATAATTTCCACCAAATATATACCTTAATGCTGATTTAACATTTAGTTACTAAATATAATTTTTTATTCATTTTTTAAATTATGAAGAAAATTTTAACTAAAATGTAAACCATAGAAATTTATAATTTAATGGAGAATTACAGCTAGGTTTGTATACCCTAGAAAAAGCCATAAATTAAAACTAAACATACATTGCTCCTTATAAACATAAATAGAAATTGTAAGTTTCTGATGAAACACCATAGGAACAAAATGGGAGCTGATGTACTTATAACACTCATTCTGTGCAAGCTCACCATATGTGCTTGGGAATAAAAAGAGAAATTCTGACTTTATAAAACTTTAAATTAACTATACCATAAATCTGGAAAATGTGAGGCAGTTTATGTAAGTTCTAAAATTTTCTCAAAGAAATTCTTTATTATCTCTATTATTCCATTAAAATGTGAATTTAAAAAATACCTTAAAAGCGATATTATCCAACTGTTTATTATTTGTTCTCTGTTCTTATTTACCTTCCAATCTAAAAAATCTTCCCAAAATACCCTTTATATGTCTATCATTAATTTATTACAGCCCAATAGTTCCATTGAAGCATGCATAAAAATGTATCCAATATGCAAAGATGAATTTTATTTTATTTTTATTTGTAGATGGACACAATACACTTATATTATTTATTTATTTTTATGTGGTGCTGAGGATCAAACTCAAAGTTTCACACTTGCCAGGCAAGTGTTCGACCATTGGTCTATGACCAAAGCCCCTATATTTTGATTCTTTTAGGGAATAATTTATCATAGTTATGAGTAGCTTCCCACCAAATGGCCTGTTCAAAAGTTGGAAGATTGCAAAAATATATTAGGCTGCAGTACTCTGGGTAAGGACAATTAGAAAATTTGACAGAAATGAAATTAATAGGTTTCAGGTTGAATTTGAATACATTTTTTAAAATTATCCCCTCTGTACCCCCTATCATGAATCTATAATGATCATTAATGTCACTGAATTAATTTTGCATACAGTGAAGTATTATAGCCTTGTAATGTCACCTCAAAGGAACAACTTGATTGACAGTGAGTCATTTAGCTGTTCAAAAATACAATTGATTCACAGGGAGTTACAAGCTATTAATCAATAGACTAACACAGTCAAATGATTCACATTGGATGATACATCTTTTCTCTCTTGATATAATATCTATAATTGTATTTCATAAAATATGTATTAATATAAATCTAAGAAATGACAATTATGTCTACCAACTAAGGTTTCTAAGTAGGTATGCCAATAAGAATATATACATGTATACTGCTCTAAAGAAAACATTTTTATTGCATATTGCAAAAGGCAAAATTTAAACTCCTTTATTGAAAAACAAAAGTACATTCATGTAAGTTTATTGATGAGCTGTGGTTCCTGAAAAACTTTAATGATTACCACTAGAGTTAAACTTATGTGGTACATGTGAACACACCACAAAATATTGCAATATTTTTAATGAATATAAAATTTGAAATAATAACTTACTGAAAAGGAAGCAAAATTCAATGAAATGCATACAATGGAAGAGAGACTTAAAATCTGCATTTAAAAGCATACTTAATGACATTAGAAGAGCTCATGGTATAATGTTAAGTAAAAAAGAAGTGAAGATGTCAATACTATATTATCCCAATGTATCAAATCCAACCTCCCCCGACAAAAAATGCATTCTGTTATAAAAAATATTTGAATAAGTCAGTTTCACAGTAACATTTTAGCAGTAGTTATGTTTAAAAGATTTTTATTTTCAATGTTTTTACCAGCTTAATATCTTCTACAATACTACCAATGAACATGCACTAATGCATTAAACAAATAAATAAAAATTTAGTAGATATTTTTGTATGTAGAGGTGTGGCACAATATTCAACATGTAGTTGGCCCTCAATAAAAGATTAATAGCATTTATTAAGAATCAACTAAATGTCAAACACAGTGTCTGGAACATTTCATGTGATATTTCATTTAATCATTACAATAACCCTGTAAAATAAGTTTTTTTCTCAATCTATTAGATGGGAAAACTGAAATGAGAAGGTTAAATACATTTCGAAGGCCAAATAGCTTATTAAATGATAGAGACAGGAATTAAATCTCATTGCTTTTTACTCAAAATATTGTGCTCTTGGCATTTTAGCAAAATGCTGGCTCAATGATTACAAATCAATTGTACTAGGACCATACAACATTTCACTCTTTCATTCCTTTGAAATTAAAGATTGATATTGAACCTGGAAGAAAAAAATTAACTAGTGAAAATTCCCTGAGTAAAGGGTTGAAATACTTTATTTTCACTATCTTCCACTATGAGAGTGTGAGTAAATCACTGAAAATTGAATGCAATTTTAATTTTTAATCATCCTATTATAATAGGATTTTAAAACAATGCACAATTTTATAAACCTACTTTTCTTACATTGGAAGCTTAGAAATTGATAACCAGCATTAACATACGTAAGGATGTAAAATAACTTGTCCTATATCTGTCCAATTTTCTCTGAAGGTTTTATTATTTATTGTTTCTCAGTTTTATTATAAAATACATTGCACAATTATGATTTTAAAGAGTGCATGATATTTCCAGTATGATAACAAAATGATGCTGGCAGTAATATAATTATATTTAAAGATTCTATATAATTAAATATATTCTGTAAACAGTTTCATAGCCCTTTAAAATCACTATGTCACTCAAAAAGGCAGAGTTTTATCTGGAGCTCATTTATGGCTTACTTTATTATTTCTCATATATAGGTCTTAGCTCTGGTGAAGGTTGGTGCCCAAATCTGACTTTAAAATCTAGTGTAATTATAGTTATTTAATCAAACATCATTGAAATTTATAAAATACTCTACATGGCAGTATAGGAAACCATAGAAAATCCAGTGGCATATGGTGCCGTAACTCAAGAAAATGTTGAAATTACATTTTTTAAATGGCAAGAAGGGGGATACTTAATGCTAACAGAAACTAAATGCTCAGTTGCCTTAAAAATACTTACTTTAAAAATATGAAATGATAATGTGTAAGTAGCCGATTTACACTTTTTATGCAGTTGAAATGTAGGCATATTTTGGAGGTAATAAATAAGGTGTCATCAAAGCATTAGTTTTACCATAATCCTCTGAGTAACAATGTATGTAATGTAGAAAACATTCATTTCATTTTTGCTTCAGAGCTAATATTTCTTTATTACATTTAGTTCATCAAAATGTGCTTAGACAGATGTGGATGCATATGTTTGTTTAAATAACTGAATATCCATGTGTACTTATATTTTGCATTTCTTTCTGCATTAATTACAATTCTAAAATATGTCAAGCTAACTCAATGTTTTAAATGAAATATTAATAGAACAAATTCATTGGTCATGCTTCGATATTGATTTAGTCCTTGTCTATTCTTAAATATATTTCACTTCACTTTTTAATGTTTAAATGTTATAAAATTAGAGTTAATAGCACCACATTCTTATAGCTCCTAGAGTTAAATATTTTAATAGCTTATTATGGTTTTCTGGATTAATTTCAATTTTGTATAGCTGATTATTTGGTAACATTTCGATTAAAACAACTACCACAAAAAGTTAACTTGCTTTTGTTTAAATGATCATTTCCTGTGGAATCCTGTTGTCATTATTTGAATATAGATATTTTGTACAAAGTGATATTCACCAGATTAACTTTTCCAAAGATCTCTAGAATATGTGACATTAAAATTCATCCTTGGCTAATACAAGCTAAGCATATTGTTTATATTTTTTAAATGATATATTTAATAAGCTGCGATATTTAGTCATGAACATTTAGCTACACAGGTCACATTACATAGCATTACAAAACTGCTTTTCTTAATTGTGTAAATGATTGTTTTTCATAAATTTCCCAACACACTTCTTTTAATTAAACCAGAATACAATTTGCAAACAATTCGTTGATAAGTTTTGATGGAAAATCCTCCTAATTCTTTGCAAAATACCAAAATGTTCTCATACATAAATCCTAAATTACTTCTTATCACTTTGGATTAATGACAAGTAAAATAAACTACCTTCCCAATGTACAATTTGGCAAGGAGTATACAATTTAGATTTTAGTTGGCTTAAAAATTAAATTTTATAGGTGTTTACACAGTCTATGTTCTAAGCAGAATTTAATAATATGACTTGTAGTATCTCAAAAGTTCAGTGCACGACTGTAATCCCAACAGTTTGGGAGGCTGAGGCAGGAGGAGTTCAAAGTCAGCCTTAGCAATGGCAAAGCACTTTGCAACTGAATGAGACCCTGTCTTTAAATAAAATACAAAATAGGGCTGGGGATGTGGCTCAGTGGTCAAGCACCCATGAGTTCAAACCCTGTAACAACCCGCCAAAAAAAAAAAAAAAGAAGTTCAGTGCTGGAAATAAATCATAATACCAATCAAAGATATTTATGCTTGACTATTATTTATATGGCAATTCATAAATAAAACATACACACGATTAGCTAATTAAGAACTACTAATCAAGTTGTGTATCATTGAGTTCTCCCAAAGCTATCAATAATTCTTATATCAATAAGACACAAATACAAACAAAATACAGGTCTCTAGAACATCCAAATTTAAAAGTTAATCATCTCGAGTCAATTTCCATCTTTTCTACACATACTGTGGAAAAAAGACTTTTTATTATGAATATTCAGTATGGTTTCTGATTCTATAAAATGAACTAGACCAGTAAAGCAAACTAAGTCACTCAAGTTGAGTGCAATGGTGGATGTCCTTAATTTTTTGATTGTTGTTTCCATAGAGTAAGTTCTTGAGCCTTGATCTAACATACTCTTTAAGTAGTCGCTTCCCTGTGAACTGTATATAGTATTTTCAAATAGTTTGAAAACTATTTAGCATATTTTCATACTTGATATAATATCAAAATTCATAATAATATATGTATTTTTTTAAAGATAGTATATTATCCAGTAAGCAAATTAATTTATTTCCTGTATTATGAAGAAGTTCATAGGAAATGTACAGGTAAGAAATGATTCAATTTGTGTTATAATAGAAGTATAAACAAGTACAATGCCATGATTAAGGAGTGACAGATTAAATAGACCATATTCACATATTGAGTCTTCTAGGATATATGTATGTTTCTTCTGGCAAAGGGAAATGTCAAGGATTTCTAATGTAATAACTTATTAATTAAGATTTCTCATTAATAATTATTCTAACTATGAGGATAAAATCTTGCTAAAACCAAATAAAGGTTATGTTACTGCAAATGTTATGAAAACAGCCAGCAGTTGTACTATAAGGGAAATTATGGCTATAAAAACAAAATGCAATAACACTACTTTCTGAATACTTGAGCGTTTTCATTTAAGATGTCAGACTTCTCCACATCAGAAATGCTACCCAGAATGAGTCTTAAAATAAGCTATTAAAGTCTCCAAACCATATAATTCACATTCCCTTTGGTTATATCAAAATAATAGTACTACCATATCCAAGAAAATACCTGACGTTTTTTGTAAAAATTAAAAATCAGTTGATAAGTAGGTGAAGCATAAAATATTTATCTCCCCATTATGAACCTAATGTTTTTATCTGAATGCTTAGATACCATCATGAGAAATCCTACATGGATCTCTAAAACATATGGTTAAAGGCAAATATTTCTTCCATATTTTAGACAGTAAACTTGAATTAGAGAATCCTTTCCATACCAAATAATGTCTTAACCTTACAATCTGGGCAAATCACTTCTGCTGTCTGGTCCTCAACTTTCTTTTAAAAAAAATGTAGTACCAGTTGATCTCTTATATTTCTTTTTGACACTAATATTATTCAGCATGGCTTTTATAAAGCTATGAAGCTGCTGTCTTGCATCAAATATTGTGCTTATCATTGAAGAAAGAAAGATAAACATCAAACACTACTATTAAGGTTCTGATATTCTCATGAAAAACACAAATATTGTAAAAAAGTAATTATATTATAAAGAGTTTATTTGAGAATTGAGGTGTCTTTTAGTTTAAGATAATAAGTGAAGATGGAAGCAGTATGGAAGTTTTGTTGGAAAGTGGGTCATTGGCAGTGGGAAGGACTGACCTCTATAAAGGCCCACAGGCAAGAAAGCACAGTTGGTTCCTTTGGAGCAACATAAAGTATAAAAGAAGAGACAAGGAAAAGAAAATCATAGGACACTAGGTACAGATAATAAGATACATGAAGGTATTTCAATAACTATTTAATGGAAATTTAAGAGTAGAGAAGTGCTTTAGGTTAAACAATAGTCAGTTTACCTGAAATGGAAGATAACTAAAGGGGTGATTGTTGGATATCCATGTTTTAATTATGTAATTAATATAATCCCTCCTGCACTAAAGGTTTTTTAAGGTTTTAACCAAGATAGTTCTAGATGGAAGAAGGCCTTGAATGCCAGCCTAAATTTGAATAATCATATGTAAATAATGCAAGAAATTCGATGCTAATTAAAGGAAAGTAAAATGCATAAAATGTGGCATAAAATGGTTGTGCTCATTTGTTAATGCATAATAAACTTCGAGAAATATGAAGAATATCCTTCCTTGTTTATCAACAACTTAAAACATGACATTTAAATGAAATACTACATTTTTAGGGACTCTCATATTCTCAAACTGGTGGATTCACTCTCCTTTGTTGATGGAGTTACTTTGATGCAATATGTGAAGAATCGGGGTAGCTGATGTTCAAGAAATATTCTAATTTTAATACAGATTGATCTAGAATTGCAGGACTCTTCCTTGTTCTTTAACAATAATGTTGTTTGCTTTTACACTGGGTTTAAATAGATTCTTGATCAAGAAGAAATTCTGTCTACTATAGCAGAATGAGATAATAAATGTATCAAGTTTCTACTATTTATTCTTTGTCAGTTCTACAACACATACATAATACCTGTTTTGAATAATGCAAAAGGTTGCTTTGGAAGTTTATGTAGAATTCCAGAATGTATACTAAAGCAGTCATGCCTACTTCTTTGCAACTATATGAATCAGAAAAAAACCTAGATGTTCAGGAAAGATATTTATTATATTATTATTTCACAACTAATTTGCACACGTTAAGAAACTGAGCTGAAGGGCAATGTAAACACTGTATAGAGTCATTTCATTTCAAATAGTATAGATAACACCCTTATATTGACCACAAATTAAATATTGTCTAAATAAGCAGACAATTAAATGAAATGAAAATCCATTTTATGCTCAAGATGAGATAAGTTAATGTATATAAAAGTCTTTACAAACTATAAATGATTCTTTCACAATAAGGCAATGCAAGGTATTAAATTTTAAATTAAGAAAGCAAAGTCAAACATGTACACACACACACACACACACACGTGTGTGTGTGTGTGTGTGTGTGTGTGTGAGAGAGAGAGAGAGAGAGAGAGAGAGAGAGAGAAAGAGAGAAGCTCTGTAGTAAACAGTAGTATGATATTTGGCCTGGTGGGGAGGTGCACACCTGCAATCCCAATGGCTCAGGAGGCTGAGGCAGGAAGATTGAAAGTTCAAAGCCAACCTCAGCAACTTAGAGAGGGCCTAAGCCATTTAACAAGATCTTGTCTCTAAATAAAAAAAAATAAAAATGTCTGGGGATATGTGTCCATAAGTTCATTCCTAAGTACCAATAGAAAAAAATAATAAACAAACAAACAAAGATACAGCAGTAAAATATTTGACAATCACAGCTTTGTGTCCCTCATAAAGTACTAAAAGCAGTATTTTAGTACTCTGTAATGTTCTTTGTGAAAATATATGATGAGGGATTTTTAACACAGTATCTTATTTCATTGTAGTCAGATATATGTTGTATGTGCTTTAAAACAGAGAATGTTCACTATTAGTCTGATTTTAATTAATTACAATTACAGTCTGTTTTTTTCCACACATTAAGGAAATCGACTAGACATTTCTAAAGACATCCTGACATTTTGGTTTATGTTTTGACTATTGCTTCATCTCACATAATTTGAATAACCCTAGTAATTCTTGCAGTATTCTCTAACAATGGATCAATCAAGTCAATGAAAGAAAGTGTACTTGTTCCTTCTTTGCTCTTATGAATAAGCAGTTCAAATAAAATTTATGACATTTGGTTTTGGTTCTGTCACCTTTTTTAAATTTATTTTTCTTAGTTGTTGATAGATCTTTATTTTATTTATTTATATGTGGTGCTGAGAATTGAACCCAATGCCTCACACTTGCCAGGTAAGTGTGCTACCACTGAGCCACCGTCCCAGCCCCACTCTCATCTTTCAAGGAGACTGCTTTCCATAGCATTCTTGGGACAAGGGAATGGCTAAAAGGAAAACTTGACACTGATATATTGAATTTGATTCACCTTCCAGAAGTGAAAAAAGCTACTTCTTTTTTGATAGGCTTCCCTAAAGGTTCAATAAATATGTCCATGCTGAAGAGGAATATAATATAAGGTTAAGTGAAATTAATTTGAGAATGTTCATCGTGCTATCACAGGTTAAACAACATCATCAAGTGTCACTTTGAACACTGATAATAAGATGCCAGGAGGCTAGAGAAAAGAGTAAAGAAATAAAACTTTAGGAGGAGACTGAGCTGCTCCCTTCAACAGTGTTCCATAGATTTAAAACTGGATTATGGAGGAGGAAGAAAACAGATCATATCTTTTAATCAAAGGCTTTAGTTTTAATCATATTTTATATGTATTGAAAATGTTGATGCTTTACACATATAGAATAAGAATTTTAATGTAATTTCTATGCTGCCAAAATGATATTTTAAAGGATGCTAAAAATCTTGCAGAGTTTACTGCCCATACAATGATGGTGAAATAAAATATTTTTCAAGGATTTGTCTAATTTATAGTATTATTTATATGTAGACCTGGTAAAATTATGCAGCAAAGAGAGAATTTGTTTAATATCAAGGAAAAAAGTAAAAGACTATTATATTTTATGGAAAGGTAAGTGCATACTTTTTTAAAGCCTTGATAGGGAATAACAACACTGAATATTAATTATCTTTATAGTATAAGGGAAGTTGCTAGCAGCATTTACAATGTTAAGGGGGGGACAGAGGAGGAAGGGAGATACAAAAGGAGGGAAACAAGGAGGGATATAAGGAAGGAAGGAAAGATATTTTCACTCACATTTCTTCTTGAGATCACAATTTAATTTTCCTTTGTGTGAAGTAGAATCTAGAATCTGCAGTTCAATATCATTTTTTTCCAAAATAAATATTGCCATAAGCAACATTACATTACAAAAGATCTGCTGCTCTTTCACTATGCTTTATTTTGTAACTTATTTCATTTATCACTAATTCTTATGATTCATGTCATATTTTTAAATAGTTTATCCAGGAATCTTGACAGTTATGAACCAATAAAGAAATCAACCACTAATTTTCATGGTTCTTGACAAACCACCACAAGTTACTATGATACACAGAAATGGTTAACAATTCCTAAAAGGAGAATTATGTAGAATTTCTGGTTGCAATAGTGTTTTCTAAGAGATCTATCTAGAAGCTACTTCTTTTTTGATAGGCTTCCCTAAAGGTTCAATAAATATGTCCATGCTGAAGGGGAACATAATTTCTTCCTGTCGTAGTGAATGATATTGGTACTCCAAGGAGGACTGTAAGACACTGTTTTGAAACATTGCAGAGAGAGTGAAGAGAACAACAGGTCAGCTTTTTGCCATCTGGGCAACATGCCCTTATAATATAATAATTAAATACTGAGTTGATGATCCAGGGTCTATGTGCTCCTAAAGTCATATATACAATATTAAGGGAAGTACTTAAAGGTCACTTTCAATTTTTTTTCAGAGAGAAGCAATATATTTGTGTAAATGGAAGATAGTAATAGAATAAATGTGCCATCTGAAATTATGCAAGGAAATATAAAATTTCATCGGTCACCTACAAATTTTACATAGTTCCTAATATATAAATAAATATGGATTCTGTTCATCATTTAAAATACTTTGTTACTATATAGCATCTGCAGTTATATTGAAGTAACATCTGTGATTTGTAAGAGAGGAAAATGGGGAATTGACATTATCTTATATTTTTGTGTAACATGAAAACTATTATTTCCTAGTTATTTATTATTCATTCTTAAGAATAGATAGCAAGAAGAACACTAGTAATGTCATTTAGAATATTTATTGAAAGTATCATTTCTCATACATATTGTGGAAATGAGAATTTTCTAAGATCCCTCCTTCATATGTGTTGATGGAAAATATTATTTGAATTTCATAATAATGTAGTCTTCGCTGATAGTAGATAGTTTAATGTGAATGTAGCCAGTTTCATAGTTGAATATTAATATGTCCCATAATTTCTTTTCATTTCAATTGCTTGTTTCACAACTAAATAAGTGTGTGATTGTTAGTAAGCTATATTCTCTCTAGGACTCTTTTCTCATTTATAAAATAAGGAATTTGAATTCTATTATTCTCAAGATTCTTTCAAATATAAAACTTTATTATTTTCCTTTTGTGTGTCTTTTTCTTTAAGAAAGAAAAGACTCTTACATATGAAAGGATCAGCCCTTCACATAATATCTTAAATTGACTCTAAAGGAATTTGTTATCTGTTACATACTTTAAAATAAATGAAGCAAATAGACATCAATAGGGCCTGAAGGCTAGTGATAATAATTTCTCTACTCTCTGTCATATAATTTAGGAGAAAAAGCTAACAGAAAAAATATAACCTTTAAACCAATGCCATTAAGTGTGAGCATGATTTTAAATTCCTTTTTGTTTGTTTGTTTGTTTGCTTATTTGTTTTTAGTTGTAGTTGGACACAATACCTTTATTTTATTTTTATGTGGTGCTGAGGATCAAACCCATCATCCTGCACGTGCTAGGCAAGCGCTCTACCACTGAGCCACAAACCCAGCCCTAAATTTATATGCTTAAATGTTAGAATGCAATAATACCTCTAAACTCATCCTACTGATTTTTTATCAGATTGTGATGCAAGAATGTTATTTAAAATTATACTAATGAACAGAGAACCCTAAGCATAAGTGGATTATAAATTCAATAATTTAACCCTTAGATTCTGTGATACTAGAATGCAGTTTTACAAAGATCCTTATCTGATAGGCTACATACCTCTTATGTGGTAATTTTTACTTGTCTTTCAAATAATAAATCCTCTAAATTGTAAATTAATATGGTAAAAAATAAATAATATGCGCTGAAGTAAATCATTATATGCTCCCCTAGTGGTCATCCCAAGCACAAAACTCACATATTTATTATCAAGATATCCCTCTCTCTTAATCATAATGGCCTTTTTAATCCATACCACCACATGGAAGACTGCTTTTGGGTAGCAGAATTTTCCCAATAACTTGTTAAAAACTACACTACTCGATACCTAATCTGTCCATTTCAGAGTGTCTTAGTATCTGGGTGAAAGCAATAGGAAGAGACAGGTAACCATGCAGTCTGCGCAGAGTTTGAGGAATATGAATCTGGATGTCTAAACCTTGTAGTTCGGACAATAAGTAAAGACATGAAATCAAAATTGATTTTGAAAACTTTGCATCAGTTTTTCTTGCTTTTTAAAAATCACACCCATTATTTATACATATCAGTAAATCTTCTGTATTAGAGAAACACTAGAACATGGTATTATGGTGTTTTTATTTCAGCCAGACATATTCTACTTCATGAATTAAAATAAAACCACTAAGGATTATGCTGTTCTGATATTTAGAATAGTTAAGGAGTGAATTTATAATTTAAAAAAAACAGAACCCTTTTAAATACTAACAAAAATCAGATAATTTCACCAGCTTCTTATATTCTAAATTAAAAAGTACAAATGAGTGTTTTTAGAATCTAAATTTACAGAATATGTTTTTTTTAAGATGAAATTGTATGCTGTGGAATGTTGATGCCTTATGATGAATAATCCTGTTCAGGATCATTAATAACAGAATTGGTTGAAAGACTTCATTTTTCTTCTGCACTATGAAGTATCTAGAAAGATGGCTCTCCAGAGAGTAAAATGATATTTTCTTTATTGTATCTTTAAAGAATATCATGTATTCTTTTCATTAAAACTACAATGAACTTTGTAGATTTTTGCCTCTAGAGAGGCTTTTACATTTTTCAGAAAATATACCAGTCACCAAAAAAATAAATTGCAATCTATTTTAATGTTAAAAATATTTCATTTGTTGAAGTTATTTTTTTATAATTTCTTAGAAAATAATGTTTTAGTTTTTCATCTGAAAGGACAATATTCTGTGTCTCACATATTATTTGACTTGAAATCATTTTCTCCTTCCAGATTATTTTTTAAGAATCATACATTGATAATATACTATTAGCCCATAAAACTGTGTCTTTTAATATGAGCTTTTTAGAAAAAAAGTATGAAAATATTATATTTAATGTAATTTTATTAGAATTTGTGGGAAATTTATAAGGTAATAATAGTCTTATTATTTATCAATAAAATATAGAGTATGGCATTACAGAAAGCTTTTAATGTCACATGAAGTTTGGGAACCATCAGAACTAATATTTATATTTGCTAACGTAACTATAGGCAAGTCACACAGCTTCTGTCTAACCTAATGAGCAACTATATTAGGAGTTTTTAATCTACTGCAAAATTTATAATTAATGTTTTTTTTTCAAAGAGAAGGTTTATTTCAGCAATGTTTATATACTTATTAAGTAAAGGACAATTCATTTGAATAGGTATTGAATCTCACATTTTTCAGTTCAGGTATTTTTCAGCTAAATTTAATCACACTCATGTTTCACATAATTACATAGTGTGAGGATACACTATTTAAGAATTACATAAAATATAGTTGAACACAAGCTCTCTGACATAGAAATAAAAAACTGTAAAATAGTTTAAATTAAAAGACATTATGAAAATAATTTTACATGTGGTATTGTATAGCTTTGTCATAGTGAAAAGAAGTCTTTTATTTTTAAAAAGTCCTTTTATATAAGAACTTTAAAATAGAGGGGCTGGGGATGTGGCTCAAGCGGTAGCGCGCTCGCCTGGCATGCGTGCGGCCCGGGTTCGATCCTCAGCACCACATACAAACAAAGATGTTGTGTCCACCAAAAACTGAAAAATAAATATTGAAATTCTCTCTCTCTCTCTCTCTCTCTCTCTCTCTTAAAAAAAAATAGAAATAAAATGTACAAGGAAATAAACTCTAAGAATTAATCTTAGAAAACTGAAAGTTTCATATTGGAAAATAACTTTGCATTTGAGCATTAAGTGGTATCACAAGAATAGGCAGTTACATACACAAATTACACAAACAGCCACAGATTATTTTTTATTGCAAATATTCAGTAAAAGTCTGCTTAAATTCAAGTACAATTGCAATGGTAAGTATGTGTTGTGTTACAAAATTTTGGCTTGTGGTCTGGATATATAATTTTCATAGGGTAATTTATTTTAAATAGATTTATTGGGTCCAAAAAACAACTTACAATAAAATTATAAAGTTAAAAATAAATTAGATCATAGTAAAATATTATTCAAATAGAAACTGATGCAAAAATATAAATGATTCCATATTAAGTTGTATTATGGGATCATATTCTTATTTATTTTCATATTTGAGAACACTCCCCTTACCTAGAATGATCTTCACTTCACAAATTTTTTTCTCAAGGTTTCTCACTTTATAACTATTTTGTATTAAACTGACAAATGATTTTAAAAGGCATAATCACTTTCTCAAATATTTCAGGTTGGATGGGTGAATAAAATAACATGTCAGAATTTTTCCTTTGACTTCGTATTCAGTCACTATAATGTATTTTGTTGTATATGCTTGATATTCAATCTGTCCAGTAAGTTTGTGTTTCTCGTAATCTTTTGTTAACATGTCATTTTCCCCAAGGGAGTTTTATTTCCATGATTCACTGATTGTGAAGTTAAAGCAGGTGCCTTGAATTTTTTAAAATGTAATAGTAGAATATGGTAGATTAGTTATTTCAACTAAGGCTTTAGGTAGTCTCACTTCTCTTCAATATCAGTACTTAACATTTTTCTGAAATTATCTGAACAATTAAAATTTTAGATATCACTATTAAATAAACAATCTATATATAGTAGTATGTTAATGTGAACAAACCATACTCTTCCTACAATATAATCAATATACTTTTAGAAACCATGGCAGCTCTCAGAATACAATTTTTATCTTCACATAGTAACAAAGAGTCATATTTGGAATATTCACTCTAAATTTCAACTGTTATAATCATTTTGCATGTCCTAATATTTTCACATTGGAGTTTGGCTTTTGCTGTTCAGCTTCATAAAGAAAGATATATAGTCTGCAGTCTCTTGATCAATGACACCCAATAACATTTAATAATAAATTTCTTATAAAATACTATCTATTATTGTTAGCTGAAATGTTACTCTTTAAGCACTACCATCCTACAATATAGCTTCTAATAAGCTCATACAATCTTTATATTTATATTATAGAGACTATTGTACTACTTGACTTAAATACCATCCAAGAAGTTCAGGAATGTTTGGAAATATAGTATTAATACCTTTGTTTAAAAATTAGTTATAAATGTTCTACTACCAGAGTTTGATAACTTATTATATTTTCAACAGTTGCATAGACTAAATAAATGTCAAATTTATGAACTATATTTAACAGATATGATCATCTACCCAGACAGAGCAGACCTATCCCTAAAAAAAAATCAACTCACAATCCTTTTTCCTTTGCACAACTTTTTTTCCACAGCACCTATCAAATTCTGCCATATTACAAAATTTACTTATTTCTTATATTATTTTCTCTCTCACTCATTCCAACTAATTACATTTTGTCCATTTTCATATATGTGTAGGCACAGTATAGACTTAGTTGATGATAACAATAATACAGTATATGTTAATGTATTAAGTATAAGGAAAATATTCTGTACAAAATCAAGGAAAATTAGGGCTTTTAACTTAAATAATGAAGATATACCATTATGTCACCAATTTCTTAAGAGAAAAAGAGTATTAGAAATTTAGGTTGATTCAATAATCACTGTCTTGATAGAATTTAATATTGATGTCCTCCCTCCCCTTCTATTGGCCACTTGGGAAAAATGAGCACTATATTTATCAATAATAATTCTTTATAGGTCATCTAAATAATGGACACTTGAAAGAGAAAAAAAGGCAGACCAAGTACCTTTAAGGTAGCATAGGTTTTACACATTTAAAATTGTATTTCTATGGGTATGCCTTTCTTTTCATGAAATTCCATATAGTAGACCTCATATTCCCCAGTGTCTACTTTGTCCCTATAGTAGGTTAACATGATTATTAAGGTGGCTGTATGGTATAATTACTAATATATTACTGTAGCATGACAGAAAAATCTCATTTATCCTCACAATGCCAGTGAAAAGTAGGTATTGTATTATCCACATAAGTGAAATTAATGAACTCAAAGATCTTTTCATTTCCAGTCCCTTAGGCATACTATTAGGCCATGATCTTTCATGATTTTCTATCTGAAAAAGATAATTGACTTATTTTTTATGATAATATAAGGTTTTTGCTAAACTCAGAAAAGCTCAGAGCTAAGCAAGATTATATAAGTGGGTCAGTCACTTAATATTTTTCATGTCAAGCTCTCAGGTATATAAAATATTGTTAAAATTAATGTTTTTTTCCATCTTAGTATCACTATTTACCTGCTTATTTTATTTTTCATAAAAATTTTCTAAGTCACTTTTTCATAAAATCTGGCTGAGCAATTTTTCAGAGTATGATACATATAATATGTTAATACTAAATTGCTTAATCAAATCATATGCAGGAATATATTTATGAATTAAACAAGTAAATTAACTAAAGGTATGCACATAGAGTTTATATCTTCTGCAGAAAACAGCAAACTTCATTCAGTGATTTATATCACAGGAAATTATATTCACTTATGGGAGAAATAATTTTGACATCTAAGATGATTTTTAAAATAGAACACTGTCAACAGGGGTAGGTTAGGCATTTTTTATAGTATCTATGAATGCCTTACCTATTCCCCTAGGTATATAGGCAATAGGGTTTTATTTTTAGTGTTGATTTTAATTTACGACATCATATTTAATCTAAAATCTTAGGAAGCATCCTCAAAGGAGTTGATAGACTTTCTGTGCATGCACTTTTAAATGCAATTTTAAATCATTGCTATACTACTATTGAACTGATTTTTTTTTCCAATCCAAAGAAGCCTTTTCATTTCTAGTGTTTTTTTCACGTATGGGAGTAGCACAGAAATGTTTCTCCCAGTAGAAGAAAAATAATTTTGGGGATAATGCATTAACTTGAAAATCACACGTATACACACACTCACACACACACACAGAGTGAGTGAACACACACACACACATAATCTATACATACACTTACGTCCAATGAACTTTAAGACATACTGATATTGTCTCCATCTATAGTAATGTCCATCTAGAAAGGAAAAATTTTAAATTCTTGGAGTCTTCTGAAAAACCTTATTATTAAATCAGATACCTCCATGACTAATACAAACATTTCTATAGTAATCAGTTTCAAGAATGATTTTTTAAAAAATAACTGAGCTAAAAAGAGTTGATTCACATATTCATCACCCAAGTGATATCACATTCTATCTTTGGAAACTTGTGGCAGAGACATTTTTTTATATACCCTTTTTAAAGTTTGTGATCTTATTGTTACAACAGAATCACCATGGAGTATTATTGTAATTTTTGTACTAAGAGGTTAAGGAGTCTTTGAAAGGACATGCTGCGTGACTAATTAGGAAAATGTTAAACATGCTGATAGCATTGCTGGTACACATTCCTGAGATTTTTCTTGCCTGATAGCTATACACTGAATCTGTCATTGGGGAAAAGCTTAATACTCTATAACTTGTACAACAATCATACAAGGCCATTTTTGTTTGGGGAAGATACTTTCTTCCCCATGTTTTAAGAAGTTTTGAATTCACAAACTTTACAAGTAAAATGAGGAGTGAGCCAAGATAAGCTTGTAAAATAGATAATGTTAATGGATTTTGAATCTCATTGGAACAATTTTCACACCCTCACCTCAGATGAAGATTAGAGGGCTAATATGTGCCTTGAATTTGGGGTTGAAGAAAAAAGAAAAAACATACTAATCTTTTAAAAGTATTTTTTTATCTTTGAGGATCATCAACATTGGATGCTAATTTTCATGTTGAAATATTATTTTTCCTTATTAGAAAACATGGTGTTGTAAGGGTAAAAGAAATTGAAGTTAAAGCGTAAAAGTTAAAGGGTAAAAGACTGGGTGTTGTAAAGTTTCTAAGCTGCAAGGTCTGAGTTAAAATGTAAAGGATTAGGTATTGTTAGGTATCTATGCTACCTGCAAAACCTGAAATTTCTGTAGCTGTTGAGACAATGCTTGGAACTGCCCAGTAAATATTTCCCCTGACTATTGGTTGTTTAATAAGGGGTCTGTGTGGTCGCACGTAGGCATTGCAGGGCCTGGACCAATCAGTTTAAATGTAACCCCCTCCTTAGGAATGACCTATCACTCCAGCCTGACCTGTTCCCGCCAATGAATGAACCAATCATGTTTAGGAGTTGTTATTCAATTTTCCCGCGCCTAATGATGATTTGTTCTGATGTATACAAAGCCCTCCGCCCTCCCCAAAAAGTGTACTTAAGCAGTGCTCAGCCCCTGCTCGGGGCTCTGGGCTGCTTTCCCTTCTTGAGTGGGCACGGAGCCCCAGCATGCTGGTTCAATAAATCTTCCTTCTGCCAATTGCATGAGTGGTCACTTGGTGGTCTCTTTCTCCGACATTTCGCGGGATCCTTACAGTGTCTGAGTACTTTAATCACTTGTTTTAATATCCTTAAGTCTATCATATTTTTTTTACAGTATTGTTTGACAAACAAGAGGTCAGACCTCTGTGAAGAATGGAATCTTATACAGAAGCTCTTTGGCTATATATTTCCACTAAATATGGGAATAAGGTAACTTTAAATTATAATTTCTACGAAACCTAGAGAAGAACTATTATCAATGATGTGCTCCATTATTGACTCAGGCCATGTATAATTTTAGTTTTCAGTTTTAATTCCTAAACATAATAGACCAGACAACTGTTATTTATTCATTTTTACCTTTGAGATTGTCTCTTTCTATTAGCATCCCATAGAAAATTCTTTAGGAAATGCTGGTCTTGCCTTATAGGCCTTTGAGGAAACTTCTTCTTTTTTTTTTTTTTTCCTCAGCCAACAAAACATAAAGAACAAGTATGTGTGATCTATTCTTGGCTACTAATATCTAATTATTCATAATTTTAAATTCCTTAATCCTTGGCACATTCAGTCTTATCCCAATGCTGCTTTGGGCAAGAGCCACAACTGGCTATTGCTCATGTATTTGTTCTTTATTATCACAGTGTAAAGTCTACAATGCATTACCAAGTTTCATGAACACAAAAAAAATAACAGAGAAATAAAAACCTGGGACGCTTTGAGAGTAGTAATGACACTAAATAATACATACAGATTCAGTGGACTGTGATTAGCATTTCTCTGAATGTATCACAGCCGTGTTCTGCTGTTAGAACAACATTTACAGGCATGGAATAAATCAAAATTAACACTGGAAACTCTAACTAATGCATCTACCATGAATAACCCATCCAGAAACAAGCAATAGTGCTGTGCTTGTTACATCAACACAGATTGCACTCTAATAACTGCCTATTCTGTAAACATCAATCCTACTGTGTTCTTTTTTCCTGGTTTTCTTTTTAAAAAAATCAACCTCTAAAGCTATAAGAAGGGCAGCTTTCCACAGTGTGAAATATAATGCTTCAGGAAAAACTGGTATATTAAAAAGTTCTACCCTTCAGTCCAGCTAGCAATCTAAATCTAACATAGGTCTTTTTTGTTGCCTTTGCTTTTAGGTATATGAATATGATTGTGTCATGCAGTGATTCTCTCTGTGACCTTTATCAATCTTGCACTTATCTTTCATCAATTAATAATGCAACAAATACTAGGGCTTAATTTGGATCTCATTTCCTATATCTAAGTGATGATACCCATATTTCTTCAGTCAAGTTAGGGTATATATTCCTAGGTAGTGTTTCAAGGATAAAGACAACTGAATATTCTTTCTTTGAAACTCAAAAATATATAAAAATTTTACCTTTCCTTTTCCCAGAATTTCTAACTATATAATAATTCAAATTCTTACAGAAATTGATATGGTCCTTCCAGGGTTATTGGAAATAAAGTGAACTGAAATTTCACTGAAGAATCCTGTCACAACCTAGGACTCATTAAAAATAAATGTGGAATGTGCATGTGTTTGTGGGAGTATGCAATTTTAATTTTCCTAAGAAAAGTTTCTTTTTAATTTGCTACCTGCATTATATAACTTTTGGTTCTTTGGGAGTTCCTTTAGCAAAACAAAGAGACAGCTTTCATTACTAGTTCCCCTCTTATCAATTTCATTTTGCTTTTGATTAGTATCTAAGGCTAGAAGTGCATTTCACTTCCATCAGTTCATCTGGGAATAGAGAATGCTTTTCACACTAAAACAGCTATTTGGAATTCTGTTAGATCACGGTCTGTTTAACTCACTCATGCACTTTTTTATTACTTCATTATAAATCAATAATTTGCTTTTAAGTGTACTTACTTACTGAATGAAAGAAAAGAAGCTAGTTCTCTAAATGAAGTGCAATTCAAATATCTGGGTTAAACAATTTATTTGAACCTTGAAAGAATGAATCAATGTCCTTCTCGTGGAATACTTAATTATATTAGACACATTTTTATGGCCAAGATTCCTGAACTGGTAAATATATTTTATAATTTAATCTTGAAAAAGTCCTTCCACTTTAAATTTAGATCGGGATATGTTTTTAAAGTAAATTAATTTTGGTACTAATTTCCATTAACATTAAATAAACTGTTCAATTTGTGAAAGTGTTCTATACTTTAAAACATGCTTATTATAAAAATATGATAATACCATGTGTAATTTAAAAAGTATAAATGTGTCCAGTGATTTCAAATATACTTTATGGGAAATTGTACTCATAATACATGTATTGATTTCATTTTTATATATTAGATTAATTTTTAAAATGGAATCTTCATTTATGCATGTTATTTGTCAGAGGTATTTCTATGATTTATGATTTATGATAAAAATACTTCAATCTTGTATTTCTCTCTAATCAGGCACTAAATGAAACTCCTTTAGAAACTTTATACTTGTCAAAAACATTGCATCAGCTATTACACTGCTTGTTTAGTTAAATATATAAAGATTTCAATAATGATGAAATTATGATCATAATCATAATAATGTAAATATTTAGAAATTATGCATGTAAAATTAGCCACAAGTAAAAAATCAAAAGTTCAGCTTTCACTATTAGAACAAAACACATATACATTTATACTGGCTGGGTAAAATCTACCCATTTTAAATTTTTACAGATAACTTCAGGATTTTCCAGTAAAATATTTTTCTCTGTCACCAATTCTAGAGCATATAATCTCTCATTTTCAGGAAATGAAAGTTTTGTTTTAAAGTATGATGATGTACTTTTATGAACTAGAACAAAGAATAATATGACCAAAACAATGACTCCCTAATGTAAATACGAGCTCTTAAGCAAGCAAGTGGAGCAGGACTCATAAAAAACTCAATTCACCTAAAGACTCAACTCCATGAAACAATTACAGATTTCTACTTTTCCCACTTGTCTTCCACTACCTACTGTACTCCAAAAACCACTAATGATCATAGAACTGGGACTATATATCAAATGTTACAGGTGGTGAAAGAAGAAAGGAAGGAAATGCTAAAGTCAGTCTACAAGGACATAAAACACTTGTGATGAATTAAGGATGGCTTTTATTTCAAGGACAGGTTCTCTTCCAAATTCAGATGCTGACCCATTATATTCTGACATCTGAGAAATATTTGGCTACAGGGAACAGCAGGGAATTTGCAGTCCAAGTACTGAGTTCTGTTTCTTAGTCTTGTACCCCAATTAACTCCTAGGTCACTTTGTAACACTTTATCTTCTCAGTTTAAAAAAAAAATGGAACAAAGGATTTGGAAATGACTCAAGGAATGAAGTCTATGTTCTACTCAAGCTGCATTACCAATCAAGTATTTTTCTTTTAGATAATTATTCATTAAAACTTAACAGACTAGCCTCAAGAATGGATATTTTGATTTTTTTCAAGGCAAAGTTGATAAATAATGTATGAAGCTTTTAATAAGCAGGTGTATACCAGTTTGTCAAAAAACTTATAATGAGTTCATGTTCAAAAAAGGCTTATTTTGGTAATGTCAAGTAGTAGCACTTTTCTGAATACCTTGAATTATTTTTATCTTCTTCTTGACATCTTGCCTGTGTCTATAAAGGATAAAAACAGGCAGTTTCTAAGCAAGTAATAAAGGAAGACATAATTCCAAAAGGAAGTTCTAAGTTATAAAAAGAGAATTCAAAATGGATAATAAGGATATGCTAATATTAATCATAACACCACAGAGATATTAAGTTTAAGTTCATTTTAGTGGGTTGATTGAAGACATGTAGTAGTTTATGAATATTCTCCTCAGTTTCCATTTAAGGACTCCTTTCTGGCACTGTTTTACATTAATTGAGTGAGAAAAAGCTTTATAAGGTTGTTTCCCACTGTCAGATTTATATTTTGATAAGTTGGAGATCAAGTATGAGAAGTCATGGAGTTCCTCATAGCAGAAAAAACAGCATAATGGTCAGAAACATGAGCACAAATCCTGTACATACTAGACTGTAGGCATTACCATGTGCACTTGTAAAAATGATAGTTTCTGAGTTTCTATCCAGCTAATAAGTTATTTTTTATAAGTAATTAGATCTCAAAGGAATGCATGACAAAAAAGCAAGAGTCTGAAACATGTGTTTTTTGCAGGGAGGGAAAAAAAAAACCCAAAACCAGAGGACAAATTTGATAAGTATTTAGTCCTATTAAAAAAAAGGGTCAAAATGACCCTGAAAACTACTGTTTGAATAAAAACTAAATACAAATCTTTCTGTAAGGATATTAAAATGGGAATGAGGCAACTGGTATTTGGGAGTTGCTATCCATATTGGATGGCAACATGTCAGAAGTCAGAGGATAAGTCAGATAAATACTATTGCTTCATTTACACTATAATATGTATTTGTAGGAGCCCCACCTTGGAAATGAGTAGGTAAACAATTCAGATTTGGAATAAAAGACAAAAAGCAAAATTTGGACATCAGAGAATTCTATACAGGATAAAAATGTAACAGTGGTTCACTTTATGCTTTGAATAGCCTTTTCTGCTTTGCCACTGCAATTTATTTTTTAAATGGTCAAGTTTCTTTCTCTTCCTCTCTCCTTCTTTCTCCCTAATCTCTACCCCTCCCTAATCTCAGGGGAAACAGGATTACCTTTCTTCCCCATTTTAGAAGGATTTATCTGTCCTTGAGTACACCTGCACCAATAAGTAATCCAGATGTTGGAGATGGTATCAAAAGATTTCAGGAATGACAATCTCTTAAATTAACAAGTAAATTACAACTCCAACAGAGAATACTGGGAATGTAGCCTTTGAATAACCTCTTAAAAAAAAACCCTGTTCCTGATGATGGACAGAATCAAAGCCTCTGGGATAGAAGTCCCCTGTGTTTCTCCTTTGTTAGCAAAGCAATACCTTCTTTTTCCTTTTTCTCAAAATCATATCCTCATTATTGAATTGGCATGGGGGACAAGAACCAAGCTTTTGGCAACAGAGTCAATCTGGATTTGACCATATTAGCTCAATTTGATTTATAGCTTTTTGTGTTTGCTCCATATTATAAATGTCAATTCACAATTCCAGATCAACTTAAAGACAAAAGATAGAAAAGATATATATCTCAGAACATAAATTAGGCAAAAGTGAGTGAGATAAAGGAAAAAGCTGATACTGATGAAGTAAGATTTAAAGATAGGTGGTTAGTGTAGTTAGGTAAGCCGGGTCTAATATCCAGTAAGATGAAGATGAAACGGAGGCTATTATTGAGAAAGGAATCCAGGAAACCAGAGTAGCATTTGGGGGAACTGAAAAATGTTGCCAAGGCCCAGAGCCCATCCCAAGGAAATGTTAATGAAGCAGCTCCCAGCAAACAAGGAGATGTTAATCCAAAAGTCCTTCCTGCCCAGATTACACCTTTGGCCCACCTGTCCCCCACCCTTTGGGCCTTCCCACCTACATTCCATCACTGCAAGATAACAGAACAAAGGACAGGAATGAGACAGGAATGTGGGAAAGCTGAAAGTAGATCTTAGCTATAAGAGAGGAAAGATTTCCTCCTTCCATGGACTCCATCTCTTGGGTCCTCAAGAAGTCTTTTCTGTTGTCCTTCTACTTTCCACTCTAAACTTGCCTCAGTGTGCTTCTCTGGTGTTATACTTCAGCATTGGGGAAGCAAGTAAACAGCGGTAACACTGAGACATTGCTATGGTTTGGATATGCATCCTCCCACACCGAAAAAAGCCTTGGGTTAGTGTTGCTTTCTGGGGTGGTGTTATTGGGAGGTGGTAGAACCTTTAAGAAGTGTGGCCTAATGGGAAGTCTCTAGGTCAGTGGGAGTGTATCCATAAGGGTTTTATGGGACCCCAGTCCCCTAGACTAGTTGTCTTCAGTTTCCCACCCATGAAGTTGTAAGGGTAAAAGAAATTGAAGTTAAAGCGTAAAAGTTAAAGGGTAAAAGACTGGGTGTTGTAAAGTTTCTAAGCTGCAAGGTCTGAGTTAAAATGTAAAGGATTAGGTATTGTTAGGTATCTATGCTACCTGCAAAACCTGAAATTTCTGTAGCTGTTGAGACAATGCTTGGAACTGCCCAGTAAATATTTCCCCTGACTATTGGTTGTTTAATAAGGGGTCTGTGTGGTCGCACGTAGGCATTGCAGGGCCTGGACCAATCAGTTTAAATGTAACCCCCTCCTTAGGAATGACCTATCACTCCAGCCTGACCTGTTCCCGCCAATGAATGAACCAATCATGTTTAGGAGTTGTTATTCAATTTTCCCGCGCCTAATGATGATTTGTTCTGATGTATACAAAGCCCTCCGCCCTCCCCAAAAAGTGTACTTAAGCAGTGCTCAGCCCCTGCTCGGGGCTCTGGGCTGCTTTCCCTTCTTGAGTGGGCACGGAGCCCCAGCATGCTGGTTCAATAAATCCCCCCCTTCTGCCAATTGCATGAGTGGTCACTTGGTGGTCTCTTTCTCCGACGTTTCGCTAGATCCTTACAAAGTGACAACCTCTAAAACTGAGCCAAAATAAATCCTTTATCTCACATATTTGGTGTAGTATCAAATATCTGGATAATACAGAAAATTTGGACTAGAAGTGGGATTTACTATGACTATATACATGATGATGTAGAGAAGCTTTTAGATTTTGTTTGTAGGATGAATTTGCAAAAGTTTAGAGATGTGGTCTAGAAAAAGCTTAGAATATTCTAAGTGAAGCTGAATAGATGATTCTGGTGGATGCTCAGAAGACCAGAATGCTGTTAAGAATGCAGATAGGAAAGGCCAGGCTGATGAAGTTTCATATAGGAATGAGGACACTCAGAAATTGGACTGAAGGATATCTTGTCATACCATAACAAAAATAACTGAATGCACTTTGTCCATGCCCTGATACCTTGTGATAGGATGAGCTTAAAAATGTGATGTACTTGTTTGCCTGGTGGAGGATTTTTCAAGGCAGTAAAACATTTATTCTGTGGCCTGGCTATTATTACTGGCTGCCTTTTGCCAAATTTAACTGAGAGAAAAAAAAAGAGCAGACCAGAAAGATTTTTAAATTTCACATTTTGCCCAGAAAAGTAGCGTGTAAAATTTTTTCTAAGAAGGGTGTGATTATTACCACTAAGAAAAGAAACCCAAGTGCTTTTCACTAAAAGAGTAAGAAAGATGCCTCAAGGGCATTGAAGGAATCTAAAGTCCACTCTAACATCATAGGCTCAAAGGTGTAGAAATGCAAATTAGTTTCAAAGGAATTCCATTGAAAAGAGAGCCTTGAGATGTTCTGCATACTTAAAAGCAATCTTTTCTCCCTGTTGAGCTGGCTGGACACTCATGACAATGGCTGAAGTAGGTCCTGGAACAGCACACACATCTGCTCATCATCACCCACTGATATTCATTTTACATGCATGCAGAATGCGGGAGTTATGGGGGCATGATGGTTTCCACCAAAATTTCAAAGGAAAGCTTGGAAGCCAAGACAGATCTTTCAGGGGTCCAAGTCCTAAAAAGTAGGTCCCAGCAGAGCTGTACTTGAAACTTCAGGAGTGAAAACAAAGCTGCAATAGAGACTACAGAAATTTAGAGGTGTTGGGAATATGGAACACCCAAGTTATGATTTATATATTAGGTGACCCCAACAGCTCATTTGTAAGATAATACAAGAACATTCAGAGGTGAAATGATTAGATTTTGAGAGTTTTAACCTAAACAGTGGATTAATCCAATTATATAGATTAACTGGATGTCAGGAAGGGTGTAGCTGGAGGAGGTAGGTCACCTATCATGTGCCTTTGAATCTACATTTCTCTCTCTCTCTCTCTCTCTCTCTCTCTCTCTCTCTCTCTCTCCATCCATCCCCTC
>NW_026000250.1:1501930-1532038 GCF_001458135.2 Marmota marmota marmota
TTTCTCTCTCTCTCTCTCTCTCTCTCTCTCTCTCTCTCTCTCTCTCTCTCCATCCCCTCATCCCCTCTTTCCTTTCTGATGTCTGTGTTCTGAGCTACTTTCTTCTACCATGCCTTTCTGCTTCCCCTTGGATCTAGAGCTATGGAATTATTCGTCTAGGGACTAAGACATCTGAAACCATAAGCCAAAATAAACTTTTCATCCTCTAATGGTTATTGTCAGGTCTTTTGCTCACAGTGACATAGTGACACAAAGTTGACTAAAACAACTTGTCAAGGGAAGCTATAAAGTAGCATGCAAAATTATCCAAAGCCCATATTCTTACATAGTGTGCCTGGATACTGGACAGAAAGACTGGGGATTTAATTTTTGCCTTGCTTGGTTTGCATTTTGCTTTGATGTGATCCTTCCTTAATATTTTCCTATTTCTTCTTTTATAAGAATATTTACCATGTGCCTGTTGTACCATTATATCTTAAAAGTATATAATTTGGATTTTTTGTTTCTTGAAGGGGCTCACAGCTCAGAGTTTGCCTTCAGCATCAGAGGAGACTTTGAATATGAGCAATGTTGAAACAGTTAAGATTTTGGAGACTCCTAGGGATGCACTGAATGCATTTTATCCTGGAAGATGAGCATGATATTTTAGAGGTCAACAAGGAATGCTATGGTTTGGATTAGTATCCTCCAAAGATTCATTTGTTCCCAGAGTAGCACTGTTGGGAATTTGTGGAAACTTTAAGAGGTCAGAGGCCTATCAAGAGGTCTTTAGGTCTGTGGGGACATGCTCTCAATGGGAATTGTGAGACCTCAATTCTCTGTACTAGCTGTCTTTTGATTCCCAGCCATGAGGTAAGTGGTTTTGGTCTTCCATGTGCTCCCTGCCATTGCCATTCAGTACTCCACCAGAATCCTAAAATCAGTGGTTCCACCTGATCATGGACTGAATACTCTAATACCATGGTCAAAATAAGCATTTTTTCTTTATCAGTTAATTATTAGAGGCATTTGTTATAACAGAAAGCTGACTAACATGACATTTTAAAGCCTTTTCCTTCAGAACAACATCACAGTAAAAGGCAACCTATTTTGAAATTGCTCTCTAATGTCATATAAACTTTTCTCAATGATTCACTATTTTTGAACAAAGTGATGATAATTATGTAATTATTTGTTCAGATGGGTTATGGGATGCAAACAAAACAAAACAAAAACAAATACTTCCCCCCAAAATAACAGTTTATTTCAATTGAAAAACAGATATCAAAAAATATAAAGGAAAAATAATTGAATGATGAATTGTGAAACAAAGGATAATAAAAAGAGAATAAAGAGTAAGGGCAAGCATTAGATTTGGATTTGGAAATTTAAAAAAAAATTGATCATGAGTTAAAAATCAGCAAATAAAAAACAACTTTGTGGTTATGTGAGCTGTTAAGTACCTGAAAGATTAGTTTACTGCTGCAAAATCTCTGTCCTGGGAAGTGTTTAAAAGAGAAGTTACATACCACTATGGTATATTAGCCCTCCCTTCAGGAGGCCCTATGAACTTTATGGGGAAGAGTGCCCAAATTAGAGAAGAGAAAGATGGAGAAAATGCCTGACACTGAGTCTGGAAGTGAATTTTGGTAGTTGGATATTTAAGATTGTGATAACGTTTATTTTCGTCAAACATCCATCTTCATTCAATACATCTTTTCCTCTGAGATGTAAGAAACAAGTAATATTAGACTTACTAATTATAGGAAGGAAGTGTAGCTCACAGTTATCTAGCAAATTATGAGAGAAAATAATGAGGAAATAAGTAGATAAAGCATTTGTGGAAAAGAGGAGGTCAATATTTTATTATGTTTTGATGGAGATGATAAATTTGAATTTGAAGCAAATTCCCTATATATCTAGAAAAGAATTTTATAAAGCCTGTGGGAAGAATAATAAGCAAAAATGGTGACTCAAACTAATAAACATCATCATTTTGGTCAAAAAAGCAGTGTGGCATTGAAAAAAGTTTATATGACATTAGATAGCAATGACAAAATGTATTGCCTATTGCTATGGTATTATTCTGAAGGAAAAGACTTTGAAATGAGACACCTTTTAAAGAATATGCATATTTATAAAATGTCTATGTGAACTGAATAATCATGTCAAAACAAATTTATAGTTTTCTAAAGCAGTGTTAGAGAACTTTAATTTTGCTACCTTCAGCCATATTATCTCTAAACACAACTTTTAATTAATGGTCATTAAAATAGTGCAGAAGGACTGTTTCCTTTCTTATATATTTAGCTCATTCTCTGAGTGGCCTATCTATGACTTACGTATCAGAAAGCCTGTCTTTCAGAATGGCTGAATTTTAACTGCTGACAAAAACTCTTGGATACATTTCATCCAAGTGTTGACGACTTCTGAGAAAAGCATTAGTATTTGCATCAGGGAGAGCTTGAATCTATATATTTTATAATATAGAATAAAATTTTATAGATCCAACTCTAATTATATTTCATAATTTGTCATCATGGGAAAGTTAATTATATCTTTCAGAATACCTTACTCCCTTTCTCTTAAATTTTTTCTTAAACAGTGATTTTGTAATCCTTATTCTTGGATGAACTGTTTGGAAAATACGATGAAATGTGGGTAAATTGTTTATCAAAGGATCTAGTAAATACAATAAACTAACATTAACTCTAGCTAACTAACTAAATAAATACTAATGTTGATTAATTTCTATCTCTTTTCCCCATCCCTTAAAAGATCTGTACTTCTTAGAATTTATTTTTCTGCACTGAATCTTTTTCCAATTTGTACATAATTGCCAAATGTATCCCCTCTGTCATTTGTAATTAAAAGACAATCAGCCATTCCTCTATCCTATCCTACAGGGCAGAGAAAGTGTTCAATACTTGTCAGTATTATATCCCAACCACTAAGGTACAAACTTGAATCTACAAAAATACAGCTAATGATATCATCATCTCTGGTGGCAAAACCTCAATACCCCCCAAAATCAAGTAACGAAACAAGTACTTACTATTAAAAGGTCTTTGAAGGGGATGGTTTAAAGGTAAAGAGTGAGACTGATAAAGTGATAACATATCACTGTAATTACAACATGCTGAAGAAAAGTATACTATGTGAATGTACTGGAACTATTAAAAATTAATGATAGTAATATAGTTCGGATATCTTTTCCTGTTATAAATTTTAAAAACACAGTATTATGGCATTATGGCATTTCCGCTTCCAGATTCTGACTATAAATTGAACAATTATAACTGAAAAGTCTTTTTGATATATGAGTCTATAGTCATTAATGACATTTTTATCTCTAGAAAGGAAAGACCAATAATAGTTGTACTTGAACACATAACAATATAGGAAGTAGTATTATCTTAGAATGTAAAATAAAGACAGTGCACATTTTAGCTGGTATTCAGGGAAAAGAGGAGGTCAATTATTTTATTATGTTTTGATGGAGATGATAAAGAAGCCTATTTTCTACTATAATAGAAAAATAAATACAAGTTTGGCTTCAATTATGAATGTGATAACCCTCAGTTCCACTACTTTCTATCTCTATGAGCTTCAGTGAGTATCCTAGCTTCTATGTACATATTTCTTTATCTGCCAATAAGTTGTATGAAGTGGTTTGTATGTGGTATTTTATGTATGATTATGAAAATAAAGTAGTTACTATTAAGGTCCTCATTTTATAGATGAGAAAATTGATTTCAGAGTGTACAATAACTTGTCAAAGGCCACACAGTAAGCAGCAGAACCAGGACTTGAAAGAGCTTTTTAATTGTAAGCCATATTGAATGTTCTTTAAAACATTTACTGTGTATCTAAAAAAAAAAGTGTGCTTTTGTTAACATGGTCACAGAAAATCTTCAATAGATCAATTTAGGATATAATCATGAGGGGCTTGATCATTCTACTTTTTCTAATACTGAGAAATAAAACTTATACAAGCAAGTAAACTATATGACTTGACCAAGTGGAGCATATAAAACATAAATTCCTTCATATAATTAAGAGGGGTATGTTAAAATACCTGCCTAAGAAGGTAATCCAACGCAATTTAATTGATGCAAATCAGACTCTCTAGTAATAACTGAACTGAATTTATAGAGTCTAATAGAGTTCAGAATAACTGATCTTAGTATTATTGGGTACATAGTCTATAATATCTATATGGTAAGTAAAAATGTAAACAAAAGTCATTGGAAATTTTTGACAAACATGAAAAGAAAGATATATCAAAAAAGATAAAATATGTCTCAGCATTTTAGTTCTCAATTTGGATGAGTTAATAGATATTTTTAAAGCCAAAAGTCCAGTTGAATTCAAATAGTTATAATGAACATATTTAAGGCAGATATTAAATAAATTCACCTTTGCTTTTGAAAAATATTGATATGATGATGACAGCTTTCACATACTAGTTGTTTTAAAACAACCAGGAGAGTGCAGGGGGTGGACAATGAGGAAAGAACAAGAACATGGAATTAATCTATCATCTTAGTATCTTAGTACAAGCAACATTCACAAAAGCAACAACAGAGCTGTACCCTAGTGAATAGATTATTATTGTACCCTGATAACATATTTTTAAAAAACATAGTACTCAATGATTATATGGTACACTTTAAATGAATTTAACATATTACAAGGATTACAAATAGAGAAAGTCTATGGAATCAGGTAGCATTGCTCAAGAACAATTGATTTGCCCAAAGTTTTATGGCAATAATTTTTCATGGTAGAAAGTATAGTTGGTAAAAAAGATGTAAATTTAATTTTATTAATTTCCAAATATTTTAATCAGTATATATTTACACATTAAAATAAAATTCCTGAGAGATCAATTTAATAAAAACACAATTGTCACTTAAAATGAGCAGTGTTTTTCATACAGCTGGCTATTCCTTGTGTTAGATATTTGGGACTAGTATTCTGGAGTAGTATATTTCACTTGAAAACTAATTGTTATTAATTTTTACCTACACATTTTTTTTTCATTATGCATAAAGCAATCCATATTTGTATTATCAAAAAGGCTAAGGAAAGTTTATACCAAAAGTATGGTAATACAATGTAGTTATATCATGATTATCCATAATTGTTCTCAAGAGCCTTAATTGATCTGCAGAAAGATCTCTGATGCTATTAAAATTCACTTTTAAAACTTGGTGTACACACATGTACTCACATACATACATTTGAATTTTCCTTTTTAGGAATTTTGGATTTTTTTAAAAAAATATACAGAAAATTTTAAAAAGGCAGGAGGAAAGTTATGGAATAGACAGGAATGATAGGAAAGAATTCAAATCATTGAGATTATTGTTTGAGTTTTCCAATTTGCCCTTGAAAGAAAACAGAGTTAACAGAATTCCTGATAGTGTAAAAGATTATTTAGTTTATACTCTGGACAATAACTCATATAAATCAATCCAGGATTAGGTTCTCACAGTCCTTCACAAAAGGTCATTCCCTTATTCAGCAAGAGTCACTGTCAGAAAACACCCAGTCATCCCTAACATAGATCCCCTTATCTTGAGTTTATCTTGCCAAGTCAGTCCCTATCTTCTCCCTCAGTCCTGAGGATAGCAGATGGGAAATGTGACAAAGTTACTGTTCTCTGAAATGAATAGTAACTAGATAATTGTGTCTTTGATATAGATTGTTGTCATTTTTGTTTTATTTTTGGGTCTTTTGTTTTATATCAAGTAAGGAATTAAGAAAATAGTTGGAACATATGATTATAAGACAGAAATTTATTATATTCATTAAGAGAATGCAAACGCATGTTTCAAAAAGGGAATCACTGGTAAACATGGGATTCTAAACAAAGTATTTATAATGAACTGATTATATAAAATACAGCATAATTATATGATTCAATACTTTTTATTTCCATTCAGAATTTTTTATCAGTGTAAACACTGTGTGTTTTAAAAAGTTTTTTTTTTGTTGTTGTTGTTAAACTATGTGAACTGGAAGGTTTTTTTTCAAAATACTTTTTTCCCTTGGAAGGTAAATCATATTCTCCTCACGATCCACTTCTGTTAACAACAACAACAACAACAAAAATGCTCATAAGTCAAACTCTAATCAAAGTGAAAGATTTCAATTTTATTTCTTCATCTCCCCAGGGGGTACACCAGTATATTTCACAGAATCTTTTATTTTCTAAATTTTTCCACATCAAGACTTTTGTTTAGACATCTTTTTTTTTCTATTTAGAATCACCATCTTCTTCCTGTTTCTATTCTAAAATTTACATGCATTTTCAACCTCCTGCGACTAGAAATATTTTGAGCTCAGCAAACAGGTTGACACAAACATGTTGCCAAGGATTAACAACCACCCAATACAATAGGAATATATTCATGTAGCTGAGAAGATATGAATCAATCACTTCTCTAATTGTGTTCCAAGGCTGATGAAATTCTCACGATCTCACCCAGCAAAGAGATAAATTTATAGGAATATATATGTATCTGACTCTTTCCTCTTTATTTAAACATGATTTGAGCTATACACATTTACTAAAAGATGAACTATATAACAATCTGCAAGAGAACATTTTTTTTAAATTTGGTCTGCTGCTTTTCTAGGTATAATTTCAAAAGAAAGAAATTTTTCAATGGAAAATATCAGACATATGTACCCAAGATAAATATGTAATATTTATGTAAAGGATGTATTATTACTGTGGTACAGAAAAAAATCAGTATTCCTTTTAATATGGTGGGTAAAGAGATTTCAACTTGACTTATTATCCTTTCTTTAAATACACATTAGAACATTTGGACATTAAATTGTGAACTCATTAACTTCAAACATTTGCAAAAATCTTCTTTATAAAATAATGAGAAACAAGGACTAAATGAAAGAAAATGTTCATCATGTATTTCACTGAAATACTTGCCATAATGGCTGTATTTTCCATTAATTGATAATATTTGTTTGATAATATCACTTGAAGATTCTTTTTTTTCCGTGTAAGATAAAGCTATGACCCTGGCAAGAGTTAAAATCAATTTTGAAGGAAAAAGGTGATTTATAAATATTAATTTTTCACTTCAGTTAAGCAAGATGTTCTTTAATAATTATAAATAAAACAAATTTGATAAAACTAAACCTTCTCTAATCTTATTCAGCTTCTTTATTCACAATATGCTAATGGGAATATAAAAATGGTACAGCTGCTTTGGAAAGAAATTTTATTTTCTCAAAATGTTAACATTAGTGCTATCTTATACCCAGGTATTCCTCTCCTGGGTTTATATCCAAGAGAAATTAAAACACAAGTTTCTAAACATAGGACCTTGTGCATAAATGTTTATACCAGCATTACTTATAGTAGCCCAAAAGTGGAAACAACCTAAATGACCATCAATTGATGGCATATACATATAATGGAATATTATTCTGTCTTAGAAATGGAGTGTGACTGATGCATGCTCCAACATGGATGAACCTTAAAAACATATTAAGTGAAACCAGATCACATATTGTGTGACTCTACTATATTAAATGATCAGAATAGGTCTACAGAAACACAAAGCAGATTGTTACTTTCCTGGATTTAAGAGCAGGCAAAAAGAATGTTGGAGGAGGTGATAAAAATACACTAAAATTGGATCAAGGTGATAGTTGTTCAATTATATAAATTTACTTAAAAATCATTGAATTGTACAACTAAAATAGGTTAATTTTATGACATGAAAATTATACTTCAATTAATCTGTAAAATATAAAAATCAAAATATTCAAAATTTAATGTGAGGAACTTTATGAGAACAAGAATACAAAAGGAAAAAATTACGTTTTAAACTGGAAAATTCAAGTGAAAAGAATAAAAATATTTAAATAAGCCAACATTCAGAAGCTTCTCTCATATTTCAAGGCTGAGTGTTTAAGACCTTTAATAGATAAAATAATTATATATTAGAATTTTTTATTGCCACAAAGTCCTTATGAAATTTTATATTATTTGGTAGCCATATTTTCCCCTGTTATACAAAACATTAAGAAATTCCTTATTGTGCATTATTTTTGTTAGTTCCACAAACTATTTCTGTTTTTACTTCCAATGTTCCTCTAGTATTTTTGTACTAATATTTTAATCTAATTTTTAATGAAAAATGTTTTTTTTCTTATCATCCTCCATAAAAGAGCAATTTACTTTGTATATGTTTTTTAATGAAAGGATGGGCAATATTTCAAGTTGCAAGGGATGTGTCTACATGTATGTTCAAAATGCACTCACTAAGTTTTTGGAATCTTAACAAAAATAGTAAGAATATACATATACTGTTCGTATAATTTATAAAGAACCAACTCGTGTGGAATAAGCACTTTCCTAAGTGCTTTACAAACATTCCATCTCAATTAATCCTCAATGTAAATACAGCTGAAACTTAATGATGACCTAATATAGGCCAGGTACATTTCTAAACACATTATAATCCATCACCTCTAATTTAATCCCCAAAGCATTCTCATGAGAAAAGTATTAATATTATCTCTATTCTACAGATGGAAAAGTTGACACACAATTAAGTAACTTGTCTATCACCACACAGCTAATAATTGCATTGATAAGAGTAACAATTCAGTAACTTAGACTGTAGACCCATGGTCATAACCACCATACAATGTTTTCTAACTTTGTATTAAATTTTCAAGATCACATGTCAAAATAATCCGAAATACTTTGGTTTAATAAATTTACTCAAAAATCACTTTTTCCATTGTTTCAGAACTTTATACATCCACTATGAAGTGATGGTTTCATTTTGTGGCCTATATATAGAAAGGTAATAACTATGGTTTTAATTAAACATTTTTCTTTCTTTCATTTATCATCCTTTAAACATTCCACTAGTCATTTCATCCTAGCTAAATAATTTAGTTCTCAGGAGAAACTTGTCTCAATTCCATATTTCATAAACCCAGTTTCCCCAAGACATTTTTAGTTGGCTCTCTAAAAATATTTTAACATGAGGAAGAACATTCTGATGAATTTAATATAATTATACTTAGCTTCTAAATAGTTTCTAGAATTAATATGTGAGCTACCATCTAATAATCTTGGAAATGCTGTAGTCATAAAAAGCTGCTACACATTCCAGTGATGTGTCTATCTTTTTATCACAAAAGGAAGCACTGATTCAATTCAGCAAACCATGTTGAAAATATTATTTTGCTTTCCAGTGCAGAGTTAGAAGGACAGGTATATGCATGAATGTGATGATGCCTTAGATAAATATACTATTATGTCAGTATGTCCTTCACATAGCAGATGGTATGTGAAATCAGCTTCAGGGATAATGAGGCTTCTAAAGATTCTGATTTGTAATCTATTGCTTTAACAGCAAGTAATAATACATACTCAAAGAAGAGGTTCCTCACAGCATCATATTATAATGATGCATATTTCAAGGAATATCGTTAAGCAGATGCACAGAGAAGCAATAGATATTACTATGTGATGCCACAGATAAAGGCCTTATTGAATTTCTGCAAAACTTGCCATCAAGGAGCTAGAGCTGTCAGACTCTTAGGCATGCCTTCATCTTCCAAGAGTGTGGAAGTTGCTTGATAGCTTTTGATAACAGTATGCACAACATCAAGAAGTGAAGAATGCAATGTGGAAGTTCAGGATTTTTTCTACTATGCTAAATTATGTCTTTAAAAACACAGGGAAAGCTGATTGCAGTGTCCAGCTTTGTTCTCTGTCACCAAAATACATCAAGTTGCAACTATACTGTATTGGAACTGGATTTCAGATCCATCTAGTTCAGTTAATTTCTCTGTGCTTCATTTTTGTCTATCTATAGAATAATAATGCTAACAGCAGCAATAACAATAGCTGCAATAAATTTGGAAAGCATTCTGTAACAAGCACGGCACTTAATGTTTTAACACACATTATTTCATTAAAATTGGTAGAATTATATCCACTTTGCATTGCTACAAAGTAGGCTAACAACTAATGAATACAATGTGCAAACTCAGACTAGACCCAGTTATCTGAAGCAACAATCTCCCAGCCACATTAATATTGCTTATTTGTCCCTTTATGACCTACAAATGTGATCATGAGCTTTAAGAGTTTTTGTTTTCCCTTTTGAGGTAAGTAACTGTCGGTAACATGTTCTAATGGCTTTTTGGTACTGTCTCTTCCTGGGGTCAATATATTTTACTGAAAATCCTAAAATCATACAACTGCCATGGAAATGACTCTCTGACACGTATCACAAATTGTAGAAATTTTCATCTGCCCTAAGAGATTGCACAGGAATGTATGCTGGCCACATGCAAAGATAGAAAGTCCAGTGAGAAACAGGAATTACTACCAACTATCCTTTTCTACTCCTAAATTACATCTTGGGAAATTGGCCTATAGCACCACCAACCACATTCAGTATTGCTGTCTGTGGTCTGATCATTCAGCAACTTTAAAAGGTATTGCTAAATGTGCACTTCTTAGAGATAAACACTTAAGATAATTGAAAGCCTGAGAATGGATTTCCACAATTTCAGAATACCTTTCATGCATGGTAATTGAAAAGCGGAATGAATCTGATGTATTTGGGGATGGTATATTTAAAAACCCAGAGATGAGTTAAGATAATGCAAACTGAATTTTTCCATTCTAATAAAAAGCACAAATGTATAAGAATTATATTAAGAGAGTGCATCTTCTAGAAATACCCAACAAGCTATAGTATGTTAACCCATTATGTCCCATCATCCTTTACAGAATTGAAAACGTGGTAATTAATTAATACAGGGAGGCACTGTTAGAAATATTAAACCAAATACCTGTACCATTCCCAAGTAATAAAAGTTAGGTTGTTCTGGCAGCATAGTACTCTTCTTAAGGCCTTTTCAGGACAATTTAGTGCCTTGAAAATTGGCAGTAATGCACTAAATGGCCTCAGGTTGTGTCTTAATATTTTAAGCAGAGTAGAGATTTGAGAAATTATTATATCAGTATAATACAGACAGTGCCTTTCCCTAATTTATATCAGTGTAATTCAGACAATGCCTTTCCCCTAATTTATAATGGTAGTTACTTTAAATGATTCAGGAACTGGCATTGGCAAGATTGCTGCCCTTTTATTTAATTCTTTTGATCATGTTGACATAGCCCCACTGCTTATCTTATTGACAAGTTTTTTAAAAGTTAAAGGAGAGGAGAAAACAACATTTAATATATATTACTAAGGAATGAAAGTACTCAGCTTAGGGCACCTGTACAGACAAGATATAAAAGCCTGGAGACGGTCACTAATAGTGAAATATCTCAATGCTGTCCTCAATAAGTTATAAATTCCAATAACATCAAGATTTAAGTTTTTGTGTATCAAGGAAATATTTGAACTCATTCAGTCTCAAATTGTATACTGCATCTTTACTTTCACACAACCATAACAATTATAAGCTTTTATATTAAAATGTCTGAAAGGACAATATATTGTTACATTATTAAATATGTGATAACTTTTGGACTCTGATTATAATGCTATGTTGTTATTTTAAATTGTAAAATTTTAAATTACTTTAATTTTAGGGGAAAGAGAGAGGGGAAATTGTAAGGCTACAATGAGCATATAGCTTAAGAAAATTAAAAGGTTATCTCAAAGATTTTAGAGGATGTGAATTAATGGCTATTAAGCATTTCCTATGTACTCAAATATAAACTACAAATCAGATAACCTAACACCCAGCCGTGTAGTTTAGTTTTATTTATGTTTCGTTTTCCTTTAAACACGTTGCCTTTTGTGAAATAAGAAGAATTAAATAAACAAAATATTGTTCAGGCTATATTAGCTCTTCTAATGCATAACTAGGAAGGTGTCATTAATAAGAATGTAGACTGCTCTTAAATAATATTTATCTAGAAAGAAGAAGAAAATCTGAAGCAGAAACTATTTTGTAGTATTACAACAAGAACAAAAGGTCTTAAAATATAAAAAAAAAGATATTTCTTGTCACTATTAATGGCATTTTCTTTTATTTGACCTTTTTGTCCTTAAATAATCAGAATATCCAGAATCTCAAGTTATAATTTGTTTGAAGAAACAATACATCTAGTCACTGAGTGTCAATCATCATAGGAGTTAACATATGGACAAATCTGATACACCCATTCTTCCTCACCCTCACCCTAACCTTAGATACACTATACAAATTCTATCCCTTCATTTCAGCTAAGAAGTAAATCTGACAATTTATTATTGCTCTTCTGCACCAGATAATGGTCCAATTGATGGTATGTGACAGAGCAGCTTAACTTCAAGAATTACTGCCACTTTCTGTAAGTGCTGTTGCTTTTGCTTTCTTCAGCTTCACCTTAGTAAATTATTTCTTTGCTGCTGTTTTAATTGGATGTCTTGTTTCCTTGCAAAATTGCTATAAAAGTGAATAAAAATAGGTGGCTATGAAGTGTTTTTCTCCATATGAGCTGCAGTTTGTGTCTAACATAATCATAGTAGCAGAGCAGTAGCCAACATTAATAACATACATATATATATATATATATATATATATATATATATATATATATGNNTAAAAAAAAAAAAAAAAAAAAAAAACATTGTAAGGAGAAGTATGCGAAAGAGGAATAAAGCACATTAAAACATTTTCATTTTTATGTTTTAAGTCTAATTTTCAATTTTTGTCTCAAAGAACATTTTATTTGAGTATCAGTTATAAGAAAAGCTGTATAAACTGTAGAAACTATCATCAACAGATAACCTCTCTAGAGGTAAAATGTCTGCACTAGGAACATGTCTTACAAAATAAATACACTAAAGAATTGGATTCACAATTGAAAAATTAATCACATTAGAGGAACAACTAGCATATTGCAAAAGCCAGAGTATAATTGGAATTATGTATTCCTCTCTTTCTCAGTATTTTTAAAGTGCATTATTCATGGCAATGGCAATAACTGCATAGTGGTTTTTTGAAACTGTAAATGAAGAGAGGTATTTTATTGTATTCTTTTTTTCTTTTCTTACAACCTCCATCTAGGCAAAAAAGTACTGCAACAAATTTATGAATACAGAAAAATATATTTATTCTTTTCATATTTATTTGTGTAATCTCAAGTGAAATCTAAATTAATCAGGTGCCATATTGATAATGAGTAAATTTTCTTCTAAGTGGACATAGATACAGTGACAAGTTATACAGAACTACTAAATTTTGAATTTAGAAGGTTTTTACAGTATATTAAAGTAATTTAGATATTTAAGTAAAATGATAAGATATAAATGTAATTATAAAAAACTTATCAGGGAACATTTTATAAATGAAGGAAAAAAAAATTATGGTATTAAAGGAATGTAAGTGTCTATAAACTTCTTTTCAGGAAAATTTAAAATAATCAGCTAGAAAAATTATGCTGATTCTCAGCATTGTCAACATACTGAAGAATATAGCACACTTTTTCAAGTTTTGGTATATCTAATATACCAATATCTAATATTGCTAATGACAATATGAGTAGAATAAAAATTAGGCTACCTAGCTGCCATGTAGCTTAATAGTAGAACAGTGATATAACATACATGAGGCCCTGAGTTCAATTTCCAACAAAGAAAGTGAGAAGAAAAAATAAAAAAAAAAAAACAAAGAAAGAGAAATAGAGAGAGAGAGAGAGAGAAGAAAGAAGGATAGGTGCTACTATTGAAGTTAAGGAAATTTATCTTCCATTGTGAATTTTGTAGTTACTGTGTCATATTTATATTTCATTTCTTATTTTAGAGTTACATTTTATGTAGAAGAGTGTGATTACAGCTTTTCAACATTTCGAGAGTTTTACTTGCTGTATGTTATACAACTATGAAGTACAATTACTGTTTGCAAATTTCATAATTACTACATTGTTTTATTTGTTTATCAGTGTACTTTAAGGCTAAGTGTATGACTAATGAATAAATAGGATATAAGTTTCATTCTAGTGTCATGGCTGTTTATGTTTATAATAAATTAGGCAGTGGAATATTTGAGGAAAAAAACCCTCTAGTATAAAAATGTAGCAGATTTGTTTTAAACTATAAAATGTCTGTATATTTAGCAGTAATCCAGCACATTCTGTTAGTGAACCACAGGTGTCTGTAAAGAGTGAGTAATTTGGCATACCATATGTGATGCCATGCTGTCTGAATAGGATAGTATCTTTGCTACAGAAAATTTGCAATTTACCATTATGCTTTTGATACTTTTGTAAATGGACTAATTTAACTCAAGTTAATATGAACTAAGCAATGTCTTTTAAAGAATATTCCTTTATAATATAACTTCAAAAGAATAAAAAGGAATATATTGCAGGGTACACTTAAATGAAAATATGTGATATAATGATGTAATTACAGAATTACCATTAGATTCTACTGAAAACTTGTTTTATTTTGTAGTTTAAGAAGTAACATGTTGTTATGCATGAATAAATAATTGAATGATGAACAATTAATTGAAAAAAGTTTACTGGGCATTTAACTTTTCCCACAGTGTACAAATTAATCATATTTTTTGTCATTATGCAGATATTACTCTTAAATGAACAATATCTGTATGGAGCAATGAAGGTCATAGCAACATTTTAAATAATATTGGAGAAAATTTTGATAAGGTGGAATACTGGTATATTTGGCAAATAACTAGGGAAATCTATTGAGTCCAAATAGCCTTGTTTGTCGTGTAAACAAGATCATTCTGTTATGAAAATTATTTGAAACAAAGCAGTCCTAAAAATTTTAGTATGTCACATAATTGATTAAACAGTTCCCATTATTTGTTTATTTATTTTATTTATAGTTTCCATTTTAATTACTAATGTGAATACACATAAAAATTGAGTCAAATGTTTATACTTGGAATTATTTATTATTTGATTATAGAATTCTAGCATCTAATTCTTAATGCATATCTGCCACTAAAGCTATAGTTGTGGGAAAATAGTAGCTTACATTTTTTATGCTCTGTACTTTAAAATTAATTTTAGATTAGCAATTATTGATTGAATGTACTAAATATTGTGTTATTTGATAATATTGAATGCAGAATATCTATCTTCCTGAAGCATTTTGTCTAGTGAGAAATGAAAAAAAAAAAACAAAAAACCTTTTAAAAATGTTATTTCAGTGGAGTGATGACTGTTATGATAATATTGAAGACTGTCACTTTGACCAAATTTTAGTCACACCTAAGTCCTCTTTTCAACTAGACCTAATGGTTGGGCCTTGTGTTCAGTCCTGATTACTCAACTTTCAGCAAGAATTACCCATCCTTCATTTCTGATCACCTGGCTTGCAAATATACTATTATGTCAATTTAGCAAAACTTTCCACTATGTTTGATGTCTCCTTTTAGTAATTTTCTATTCATGAACCCCCACCCTACTATAACCTGCTATGAATGCCTGATTATCTTTGATGTATTTAAAACAGCCCAGTTCTCAACTGAGTTCTGTGTTCTTCTATTGACACAGTTCCTGAATAAAATCTGTTTTTGTTACTGCTTTAATATCACCTGTGTTTTTCTTTAACTATAATACTTCTGATTTCTACAGTGCACAAAGGTGAGGCTCCCAAATTGTTCATCCAGAAATGTCTTTTTATAACAGATAACTTCAAAATTAGAGCTGAAGTCTGAAAGTTAATTAGGCAAAGAGATTTGAGTATGGGAGGGAAAATGTTCTAGAGAAGTTTGTGGCAAAGTCATATAAGGCCAGAATATAGCAGTTCTTAGAATTCTCATTTATTTAAAATACCTGGACTGTAACATGTTAGGGACTCAGTTGAAAGGTGAACATAGGTAAGAAATGTGTTTCTATGTCTGGGCCTACTCTCAGAGAGGAAAAAATTACTTAAATAACTACATTAATATACCTTTATTCTTACCATATTCCAAGATCCATTGTCATCCTCTTGGAATATTTTTTAAAGCAGGTATACCTTATATAAGTGCCAAAGTCAAAGAGTACACATATCTGAAAGAAAAGCTTCTACATTTACCTTCACCTATTTGGTTGCTGACTGCTTTGTATAATACAACCTGAGTTTATTAAGGAAGCTCTGAAACCTAAGAATTATTTTTTTTCCAACAGTTAATTCCTAGATGCCCTGACTATAAGACTCATTTAATCTTCATTCATCACCACATTTTAGATTATAAAGTTATCTTATAATTAATCAGCCTATATTCTAAGTCTGTTTAAAAAAAAAAACTAAATTCCTCAGTTCAGGCTCAAATGCTGGGATATTTGAGGAATTCTTGATTTTTAATGTAGAAGAAATATATGGATAATTTGTCTCCTGTGCTTCCTAATTTTCAGAGATTCTTTTACAAGTTGTCATATTTGTAGGTATTAAAACCAATCTAAACTATACCATGGACCATAAAATTCTATATTATATATGCTACAAAATTATATGCTTAGGGCTGGGGTTGTGGCTCAGTGGTAGAGCACTCGCCTAGCACCTGTGAGGCCCTGGGTTTGATCCTCAGCACCACATAAAAATAAATAAATAAAATAAAAGGTATTGTGTCCAACTACAACTAAGAAATACATATTAAAAATATATTGCCTAAACTTACTACTTGTAGTCAGTGTATATTTACTGATAAATTATTAGAATCAATGTAGTGGATGCTGGGAACATGAGTACACTTTGGGGAAAGACAAATATGTTCACTATTTTAATTACGATGATGGTTTCAAGTATATGTAAATATGTTTAAACTTATTGTCATGGTTTAGATGTGATATGTTCAGAAAAGATCATATGTAAGACAATACTAGAACGTTCAGAGGTGAAATATTGGGTTATGAAAACCTTAGCCTAATCAGTGGGTTAATTCACCGATAGGTATTAACTATAGGAAGGGAGGATTTAACTAGAGGAGGTTGGTGACTGGGGGCATGACTTTGGAGTATGTATTTGTCTTTGTTGAGCAGAGCTCTCTCTCTGCTTACTGATTGTCATGTCCTGAGTTGCCTTCCTGTCTTACTTTTCTGCCTTGATGTTTTGTCTCACCTTGGGCCCAGAGTTATGCAGTTGGCTAAAGATGGATTGAGAACTCTGAAACCATGAGTACCAAATAAACTTTTTGTCTTCTAAATTGTTCTTGTCATGTCTTTTTTTCCCCCACAGCTGCAAAAAAAAGCTGACTAAAAGAATAGATTGCACATAATACATCTGGACCATATGCAATGTGTCAATTATTTCTCAATAAAATTGTTAAAATATATAACAAAATGTTACCTTGTATGACAGGAGTCCATATAGCATATAGTGGGGTCACAATGGAGGAGTGCTCAATTCTAATTGGAAAAGGAGTCATAGAAAGAATTACAGAGATATTGACTCCAATTGTGTGTTGAAAGATGAGAAGTGTTTTCAAACTACTTTCAAATATAGTCGAATAGTAGCATACATAGGAAGTTACATGAATCATTAAGGAACTTTAAATTATTTGTATTATTTAAAGAATTGGGACTGAGGGACAAGAGAAAAAATGAGTATGGAGAAATAGGATGCAGATCATGGAAGACTTGTTATGCTAAGCAATTTGCATTAGTTGATGCAAGATAATATCAACTAGAGAAACGAGCTGCATGAATAAATAAAGAATTTATACAAATTTTAAAGGAAACTTACTAATAAATGTAGTTGGTATAATGAAAAAGAGCTTGGACAGAGCATAACAAAACAGGGTTTAAATATCAGTTTTTCTATTTAACAACTGTTTATAAGCAATTTATTTAACATCCTTAAACTCCTTTCCATAGTATCAAGTTATATTACATATTTATTGGGAATACTATATATTGTAATGGTATTTTTGTATCCATTGTAGAGTTATCAACAAAAAAAAATGATACCCTGGGACTATATATACACCATAAAATAAGAAGCTAGCAGTGTAAATTGTTACTTCTGGTGTACTGACAATACCAGTGAACCATTCAAAAGTCTTAAGCATTTACTGATGCTTCATGTTAGATAAAAAATGCTCCCACCACTATTCAGCTCTGATGCCTTATTCCAGAAAGAGTACATAAATGTATATCAATTCATTCTCTTGAATGCATTATGTAAATTCAGTATTGTCAGTGAGAAAGTATGGATTACACTGGTGCTGGCCTATAAAATTCACTGGAGAAAACAGACTAGGTTAAAAAAATCAAATGTCAGCTTCTCTCTCCTGAAAAAAGTGAAAGGTGAACTGTTTATACATATGTTATGACAGACCCACTAACATATACTTCATTTTTCATAGGATAAACTGACAATGACATTTAATACTCATAACAGGGGCTAGATGTTCTGATCTATAAAACTGCTTGACAGTTCATGCAGAGAAGACAAAGGTTTACTGATATCCTTTGAGAGGCCAGGAGAAAATACATTTCTTGAATCATAAATGACATGGAAAGAACTTAGGAATGACTGTATTTGCATGATATTCAGGTCATTTTATAATAAAAGGGTCTGAACAATATATACCATTTTACTATTTTATATCCAATACTTTGATCCTGATTTCAGTTAAGCGAATTGTTGAATTGTGTATGAGTTCAGGGTGTGGTTGTCCTAACTACCTTTGGAATATATAATGTGTAAAATTGCAAAACAAATTTTTTGATAAGGATTTGTGTTTGAGTGGTTGATTATTTAGCGGATGCCTCCCATTTTACTTTGCATTATATTATTTAGCTTGGGAAAAGAAAATGATATAAAAAACTGTTGGCATAACAGGGTTGTAAAAAATCAAGGGACAAACGTAGCTTTTACTATTTAAGTCCCCAGTTTATTATGTTATATGGAATCTAAGTATTGAATAAACCTTTCTTCAACTTCTTTGGCCCTATAAATGGATTTTGTACTGGAAATGAGCACACTAGATGTCTGTATTACTGGCTTAGTAAGACTTGAAAAGGACAAATATGTTAACTATCTTATTTACTATGTTAGTGTGCCAATACTGTCATTTATTTATGACATAATAATTTTTTTTGTTTATTATGTGGTGCTGAGGATTGAGCCCAGTGCCTCATATGTGCTGGGCAAGTGCTCTACCACTGAGCCACAACCCAGCTCCAACATTTTTTTTTTAGTTATTTTATTGTGGTCAAAACACTTAACTTGAGATCTACTCTCTCAACAAACTTTTAGGTGTATATTATCACTCATTGATTGACTGTAGGTAAAATATTGTACAGCAGATACTACTCATCTTTTCTTGACATTCTAACTGAAATGATACTTCAGAAGTTTTTATTTTTCAAAAAAATAGCATCATGGGCCAGGGTTGTGGCTCACTGGTAAAGTGCTTGCTTAGCATGTGTGAGGCACTAGGTTCAATCCTGGGCACCACATAAAAATAAACAAATAAAATAAAGGTGTTATGTCCAAAAAATAGCCTCACAATCAAAATAAAATATTTCACTGAACACTATTGTAGTCTTATTCAGTGTGATCTGCATTTATGACCATGTAGCTTATGTAATATGCAACCACATAGCCATATCACAAATAATTTAAAATACTTAGAAAACAAATGTTTGTTTCATGTGATTCTCTTCTTGAATGAAAACATAGATCAATTATCTGCATATTTTTAGAGAAATCACACACTGTTCACTATCAAATAATGGGCTTTTAAGTGTGCTTTATAAGGTTGTTTGCATATTCTAGAACTTTTTCCCACTTTATAAATTATTACATAGTAACATGGTGGATAAGTTACAAAAATTCACATTAGACCTACTGGAAAATGAGTAAAATTTATATCAAAATTTAATCCCCCCAATACATGATTCAGAAGTTCCATTTATCTTCCATCCCAATGCTTTCTGTATTTTCATGTAAACTATTTAACAAATAACATGTAAATTGATAAATGTGTTTCTATGTCCCTTCTCTACATCTTTACACAGTGATATGGTATATAAAATGTTATTTTTAGGTGCCTTAATTAATGACATTCTGCAGGCTCATTTTTCAGATGAAACTAAGCCAGGTTAAGGACTGTACATAAGGGCACACATTGCACATGAGCTAGTTACTGGGATTTAAATACTTAAATATTCTGCCTAGCCCACTAACTTATTTTGGCTCCCCAGGGAAGCAACTCTTAAGACACCATTAATACATGTGGAGGGCATCAAGGTGGTTGTATGCAGATAATTTTCAGAGGGCGTGGCTGTACTCAAAGTGAAAACCTAGTGGTTGGTCCTTATTTTCATGTTAATGAACCAGCTCCATTACCCTTTTAGTACACCAATATGTAAAATGAACTGAAAATTTTAAAATATGAAGGGTTAGAAAAAACTTGAATATCTTTACAACTGAGTCACCTGAGAAATATAGCTATATTCATAATGATTTCAACTTTCATAATGAGTCTTTTGCCTCCTGTGTGAGTCTCACAACAATCCAGGCAATGAATCTAGGAAATCTAAGGTGATCTTCCTCTTCTGACAGAAGAGTAATTTAACCACATACAATCTGGAAGACTTTTTCTAAAACTATATGGTATAAAAAAAGAACTAGAATGCATATATCTAGGTTTCCTGCCCAGGCACAGTGAAGTTTGTGAAAAGTTGATGTAGTTATCTTGCCAATCTGTTATCAGGGCAAAATAATTAATTGTCTTAAAATACATAGCTGCTTCAAATAATTAAAACACCTTTGTTTACTTTTATCAGGATAACAGACTTAATTTTAAACAAGAGAAAAGCTCATGGTTTAACTGAAACACGAATGGATTGATCTGGTCATATTTGTCATGTTTTCTGTGGGAAGAATTTACAAGAAGGTGTGATGCCTCCCTAGTAGTGTTAGCCTGTGTAGTTAGCACTAATGATCTGAACAAAGTACTTTCCCTTCCTTTTTATGAACAGAATTAGATCTAAAACACACTTTCTCCCAAATTATGCATCCAGATGAGGGAAAATTTTGTTTCCAGAATTTCTAATCAATGAGACAATGAAATTTTGCATTCAACTTACCAATGCATAGGAAAGACAGCTTTCTACAAAGTATGTCTAACTTTGAGAAATTCTGAGAAAGAGCAAAATGAAATGATCATCTGAAGTGAAAAAAATGAAAATATATATTTTTTGATATTTGGCATCTAGCTATTGTGAAAGGAAGATAATGTCACAGTGAAGTTGTTATGCTTGCAAATGCATATTTGAACTAATGTAATCATAGCAACTTATTTGTATAGACTACTAATGTAAAAATATTGTGTCATAATATGTTGTAGGTTATCTTAAAGTTTAAGTAGCTTATTATTTTTACATAGAAATATAAGTATTTTCTATATTTTGAGTTGTACCAAGAGACTCAGAACCAATTAGCAAAAATAAATAAATACACAAATACATGAAAATTAAAAGCTAATTAAAACAACTCAGTTAATACAAGAACCCAAAGGAACTTACATTTGAGGGCAAAAAGCAAACTTAAAATGAGTATGACTTGTCACTGCTAAAGCTGCAATTTTCTAATTAGTGAGCATTTTGCTGTACTAAATTCAAACACAAAGAGTTCTTTCACATTTGGGTACAGATATTGCAAGCATAAACTATATTATTCATGATAATAATAAGTTGAGACTTAATAGTCATGATATTATTCAGCATAAAAAGTATATATTATTATTTTCAGCAATATAGGTCAAACTGAAGGATATTTTGTGAGATAAAATAAGCCAAACACATGAAGAAATATATGCTGGGTATGGTGGCACATGCCTCACCTATAATCCCAGCAACTCCAGAGACTGAGGCAGAAGGATTGTAAGTTAAAGACCAGTTGTAAGTAACTTAGCAAGAGCCATATCAAAAAATAAATAAATAAATAAATAAAATAAAATAAATAAAAATTAAAAAAAGAAAAAGAAAAAAAAAGTTCTGCAGTATAGCTCAGTGGTAAAGCACTCTTAGATTCAATCCTCGATATCAAAATACAAATCAACAAGTAAGCAATAGGCTCTCCAGAGGTTGTACAAGGAGGGGAGCTCTGATTTATGGCATATTTATTGAATTGTTATGTAAGAATATCCTCAATGATAATAGCATTGTTTGGAAAGGGGAACAGGGAAGTTCTTGGCCAATTAATGAATTATTCAAAAATTTATTAAGCATTTATTTACCTGCATAAACTTGGAATGCTGAGGACACGTGTAAGGAACGCAGACTAGACATTATTCTAAGAAGCTCATATTCATGTCGGGAAGCACAGAACAACTAATAAACAGCGACAAGAATAAACAAAGTAGTTTCTCATAATAAACTTGGCAATGTAGGAAATAAATAGAATTTAAAATCAAAGAGTAAAAGTGGCTTATAGCTAACATAATGGTTTGTTTTTTCTCTTCAATTTTCTCAGCCGTAAAGGTATAATTTAGTGAGGGCTCAAAGACCTAACTTACTTTGTATAACTATGGAATCCACTCTTTGTTACTTTTTCTTTGAAGTTTGATGCCATTTTCAATACCTTCAGAATTCAACTGACAAAAATACAAAATGGTGAGATTTTATGGTATAGATAGTTATATATATATATTTCACACACACAAACACACACACACACACACACATATATATATATTCATTCCATTACCACCCTTTCTGCAAGAAGTGCCAGAGGAAAAGGATGTTGTCAGAGGCTTAAGATCACTGACCTTTAATATTAAAAGGAAATGAAAGGTGGTCAGATGTGGAGCAAGACATTACTTTTATAGTCTGAGGTCCCCTTAGGCTTTCTGTTTTTTTGTTTGCCTTTAAAAAAATATTTGTGAAACTATTTGCAGGAATATCCATTATACCATTGACAAGACTGGAATTAGTAATAGAAACATAATTTATCATTAAGCAACATTTAGCAATTATGTTGAAACAACTGCCAATTAGCTTCCACATAATATCATCCCAGAGAAATGATTATAGTCTTTAGTTCTTGATCTAAGAACTAAATATACAAATAGTGAAATAGTTACTTATTCAAAGGATAAGCATTTACAGTGTATGAGATCTCGGTTGTGGGTTGTGTTTATGCTCGATTTCACAGATATTTTCCATTATGACTTAAGAGGGGTGGTTATGACAACATTTTCTTATTTAGATAGTTACATTTTCAACAGCTTTCTTTGGACCTCAGATCTAATTCAGGCAAGTGGCTAGGGAATGTAACTGCATACATTATTATTTTCATTACCACATTATTCATTTATACAGCATCTCTCTATCTCAAGGACCTTAAGGTGATTTACAAACATTAATTGCCAAATATCCATAGTACTCCTTTGAGATATGTAAACCTGAAGTTGTGCTAATTAAAACTTATAATCAAATCTCCACTGTATACACACCCACAACATTTACAATATACCCTGTCCAGACTCTGGAAGTGTATCTGTTCAGGATAACAGGCAGTGAGCTGTTTGACTAACACGACAGCAGAGCCCATGACATGTGAGAATCTGACCCTTTTAAATTACTTTTTGGTCTTGTGGATTTCAGGTAGGGCTGTGATTATGCTTAACAGGAGCTCTACCACTGAGCTAAACTAAAGTGTTTCACCTACATGGAAAAACAAAAATGAGAGCATTTTAAAGTTAAGTCAGTGAAAAAATATGACTTTACCAATAAAAAGATTTAAAATGGAAGCAAAAAATAATGAGAGGGTATAAAACTAAGTCCATGAAAACTGTGGAAATACCAACACAATTCTAACTCCAGGCTTGCGCCTTTCTGGGATGGAAGGAAGATTTTACCTCAGTCATTGGTGAGATTCCTCTTCCACTGTCATCTTGAAGTAGAATCTCCACTGATGTGATATTCAGGGAATGGGTCTCTATATCCCAACTCCCTGAAGGATCCTTGCCATCCTCAATGATGTGATTCCTTGCAACCTGGTGACTCTGTTCTTCTGTGTCATGTGCTTAGCCTCTGCCTCTCTGATCATACCATGAAGTCCACCCCTCTATGTTCTGACCACTTCATTGGGGAACTTCCATGGAGAACATAAATAAAACCAAAATCTGATTTTAAAAAATTTTATGAAACCCTAGTGAGACATAATAAATATTTTAAAAATTAGCAGACTCAAAGAACCAATATCAAGATTAAAATGGAAACATCATGATAGATATCACATTAGGAAAGATAATATAATTATAAAATACTTTCATTGACAAGCAAAATTTTGGATGAGAAAAATATTTCTTAGCATAATTTATAAAACCAATAAAAATAGAAAAGCCAATGCATACCTTCAACTATTAAAGGCATTGACTTACTAATTTCAAAGAAGTTAAGGAAGTGAAGCCGGTCACCTACTTCAGGTCAGTCTGTTGCTAAATAGACTGGTTTTTCCCCTGGCTTTTTCTTTCTGTAAGAATGTTAGACTACATTACCATTCCCTAAACAAAACTCCAGACTGATAATTTTTCACCAGCAAATTCTGCCAAATTTGAAAAAGAAATGACACCAATGTTACATACACTCTTGCAAGAATGCAAAAGTTTAATAGTCTTCAGTTCTTTATAAGGCCTTCATAATCCTGATACCAAGCCCCCAAAAGAACAGGACAAGAAAGAAAAAAATATAGCCCAACTTGTTCATGAACATAGATACAAAAAAATCTAAATGAACTATTAGCAAAACTATTTCAATAAAAAACACACTATATCAAGATCAAGTAACATTTCTTTCAGAAATGCAATGCTGACAGTCATCAATGTACTCTGACCATTTAACAATGAAGAAAAATCATGTTATCATCTCAACAGACACAGAGAAAAAAAAAACTTTAATGAAATTTAATGCTGATCCATGATTTAAAAAGAGTCCCAGCAAATCGGGAATGGAACATTTTAAAATCTTTAGGGTTTTTATTAAATATCCATAGCAAATATTTCATAGCTGTACTTTCTATGTGAGATTAGGAATAAGACAAAAATATCTGCTCTCACAACTTGAATTCATGATTTTTAAAAGAAGCTGGGCATCAAAGAAACACACAGATACACATACACACACACACACACAAACACACACACTCACTCACAAACAATCATACCATAGTAATTGCCTTCAACTAATATAAANCCCTCCCCCCCACTTTTATTCAGGCATATGAGTAAACCAGCCAAGGCCAAAAGTGAGTGAAATGTCTCTCATTCACATTTATCTTTCTGATAGTATAATACCTCTATAACTATCCTTAAGAATGTCAATCTAATCTACTATAATGCTAAAAATTAAATGAATGGTTCTGATGCTTGTAGGTTAGAATTGTGAGTCAAGGAAGCTAAATCATCAGTTTGGATATAATCTTCAGCTATTAGCATATTTAAAAATGATGACTATGGGTTTGTACCCTTATTCAGGGTCAGGGTGCATCTGGCTATTTGGAAAAAGTACAAATTAGATCATGAATGAACTCATCTAGAAAAGATGCACATTTTACTTTCTTAAAAGTTGAACTAGAATAAGAATCTAAATAGCCATCTTGAAATTTGGTTATTTCATCCATGCTTATTCCTTCTATTTTCTTGTTCATGTAATGATAGAATCTAGATGAACCCATATATCATGGCTTTTGAATCAATTGAAATTTCTGAAGATGAGAATTTGCATGGTGTCTATCTGCTTTTGAGCAATAAGAATTATTTTGTTGTATCTAGATTTAGAACAATTTGGCCTTTTTTTGTAGACCAGATTTTGAATATGAATTCTAAAATATAAGCAACAGCCTCCTTAAGTTTGCATGATATATATGTATATATATATATATATACACACACACACACACACACACACAAATATAAAATAAATATATATGTGTGTTTAAATAGAGAGAAAATAACATTTATGAATATATATTTAATACTTAGAGATTTTTACTAGGTAAATTAGCTCAAAAATTAAAACAAAACTTTAGTTATCATGCATATCCCTTTTATATATTTGATATTATGATAGCTATAATTAGGTAGAAATTCAACAGATGAATATTTATTGAAAATCTTCTATGTACTAGGTTATAGGCACTTGGGAAACATAAGTGAAAATCCTAGACAAGACCTCTGCTGTCATAGTTTATAATTTAGTGAGCTTACATTCAAGTAATTCTAGAAAAAAAATTACTTGAAATTAGCAAAGAAATTTCTTTGTTAATACTCGGGTCACTAAACAAAACCTTCCTACCAATACAACTTCCTAACATTTCTCACAACCTGCAGATGCTCCTTCACTTTAAAATGAAGTTACTTCTGCTAAGAGATTAACCAAGAAGAAGATCATGCTATGTGGCTCTAATAATAAATTAACAAAATCTGTCTCTCCCTGATAGTCAGGATTTGAGATTAATTGCAAGGGCACTCAATCACATCATGACAAGGTGTTCATTGAAAGATAAAGTATTCTTGTCAGTAGTATATACACATCATTAGTTTGTCAATATTAAAGATACAAAAAGAAAAAAAAATTAGTTGTCTGGGCTAGGGGTCAAAATAATCTTATTTTTCCAGGGAACAAAGTCCTTTACATACATCTTCACTTACTATATTGTTTTGAAATTGTCAATGTATGATCCTAAATCTCCCCTGAAGTCAGAGATTACAGTATATGTATTTCTGAACCTTAATTCCTACCATAATGTCTGATACATAGTAAGGGCTCAGAATTTTTAACTGGACTATTATTGGACAACAGACATACTCTCTTTCATAATTTAAGAGTTAAATACTATTCATAAACAACTGTCTTCCTTTGCCATTTTTCTCTATATACACTAGTTAGGCATGCTAATACACTAAATATTTAATAATGTATAACTGAATATTAGAAAATTGTATTATAATCTTGTATGATTTCAAAAACAAGATAAATGAGGCACTCTATCAGTCATCCTTATAGAAGGCAACTGGAACTCAAGGAGACATGTAGCAGTGTCTGGATACATTTTGGTAGTCACAATTTGGGGGTGGTATGATGGTTTTACTGGTGTTACTCAGCAGAGGATAGAAACCAGGTATGCTACTTATCCTAAAATGTCTAGGAAAACTCCTCACAACAAGCAATTATCCAGTCCACAATAAAAATAGTACAAAGGATGAGAAACACTGAATTAGATAAATTCAGGCTAACTTTGTAGAAAACAAAATACTAACATGATACTTTGTAGACATCCTGATTATGATGATAAGTCCAGTGAATATTATTAGTAAAAAAATACTGGTAAGATAGGTAAAAGCTTTGCTTTATTTTTGACAGTCATTTTAAATGTTTACAGTTAAGTTTCAAAAAGCAGTTAATTTGCCTACTTACTGCAAAATGGTGGCAATGTATTCTAGCAGAAAGAACTCTGGGGAAAAGATTACTAAGCACTTTTTTCTTCTAAGTGAAAAACTTTTTTATTTTTCATAGTTTATATTAGGGTTTACTCTTGGTATTGTACATTGTATGAGTTTGTACCAATTTATAATGACATGTACCCTCCATTATGGTATCATACACAGTATTTTTATTGCCCTAAACCTCTGTGTTCTGTCTTTTTCCCTCTTGAAGCCTCAAACCTCTGGCAACCACTGATATATTTTAATGTCTATAACTTTGCCTATTCCTGAATTTCATATATTTGGAACCATACTATGTGGAAAAATATAAGTTTCTTCTTTTTTTAATTTGATGCCTTTGATAGAGCTTTTCTTTTTCATGATGAGTAGTATGTCATTTGTAAACATACAACTTATTTAACAATTTACCTACTGAAGTACATCTTTGTTGCTTCTAGTTTGGACTACTATAATTAAAGCTGCTATGAACAACCATGTGCAAGTTTCTGGGTAGACAAAAGTCATTATCTTTGGTTAAATATCAAGGATTATCATTGCTGGATTATATGGTAAGTGTATATTTAATTTTATAAGAAACTGCTAAACTGTCTTCCAGAGTGGCTGTACGATTTTGCCTTCCCAGCATTGAAGGAAAGCTCGTCTTGCTGCCTGTCCTCCTTAGCATTTAATGTTGTCAGTGTTCCAGATTTGGGGCATTCTTGAGTGCATTCTTCTGTGTAGAAACACTCTTAAGATCACAGTGAGGTCAGGTAGTTTCTAGGTTTGTTTCTGGGGTACGTCCTGATTTTGATCAATTAGTCCTCACTATCCCATCCTTTCCTCTGCAATAGCATTATTCAATAATAATATAATGAAATCTACACATACAAATCACACATATAACTTAAAATTTCAGGGTAGCCACATTTAAGAAGAGTTAAAATAAATAGGTGAAATTAATTTTAATAGTAGATATTAATATATCATATACAAAAAAGTCATCATTTCAAAATGGAACCAATAAAAAATATTATGAGTGAGGTACTTTACATACTTAAAATCTCATGTGCTTTTTAAAAATCCCATATGTATATTATAGCTAAAGAACACATAAATTCAAACTAACTTAATATTTCAAAGATTCAGTAACTACATGTGGCTGGCAGTTATCATTTTAGACAAATAGACTTTGATATTGAAACTTGAATTTTTTTCAGTGTTAGGAATCAAACCCAGGGCCGTATACAAGCTAATTAAGTCCTGTACCATTGAGCTATACCTGAGTCCAAATCTGAATCTTAAATTTGCCCATGAAGGCCTGAAGAAAAAAGAAACAAAAAAATAGGAATCATCATGCTATTATCACTATTAAAACGTCTTTTTTTATGGGGCATTACTAGATAGTATAGGTAATTACTAGATAGTGAAAGGTAATCTGGAATTTTATGATTGAGCATCTGAAAGAAGTTACAAAGGGCAGGTTCATATAGAACTCTGTTTTGAAGATATTCTCAGGTAATGGTTGCCAGAGACATTAAATAAACAAATAGGAATTGAGCCACAAGTCGTTAAGGAAAAAAGCTAATATTAAGTAGTAGCTCTGTGATCCTTTCCATCTTATATCCTTTACAAATGTTTAATAGTATAACCCAATAGAAAAATCTTGTGTTTTTTCTTTTTAAGTTCAAGTTTAAAAAAATAGTATATTTCTCAGAGTTGAAAAATTTGTAGATTACTCATATCATTGAAGCTTTGCTAAGGAAAGCACTTTATCTAAAATCATATGGCATTCCATGGCTACACAATATAATGCTTCCATTTAAAATATAACGCTGGATTTGTATGACAATTGGAAAATTACTATACAATATCTCTAAGAGGATATACTGAAATCCTTCACTACAAGATGTCCTTAACCATTACTCAAAGACATGTTGAAAGTGTTGTTGTCAATTTGTGCAATTAATTGAGTAGGCAGTTATAAATAAAATTTACATAATATTTGGTAAGTTTATTTGCTATACTGGTATGTTTTCATAAGAAAAATATTTCTAAGGAAAGAAAATGGATTAGGATGGAAAAATAAATCAGTTATAAGCCATGATTCTATTTTGCTTAAAACAGATGGAATAAAATTAGAATATTTTCTTTTAAAATGGAAAATTGAATGTAGCAGTGTAGGGTGTATTAATTTGGGGATTGATATTCATTTCACTTTTAAGTAGCTTTTTATTGTATAATCATGAACTTTTGCTTTTATAATTATGTATCTATTTGTTATAATGAATAACTAATACATATTGAGAATTTGTGATGTAAATTTTTACAGATATAGTTCTAACATATCAGTATCTAATATTTTCTCATGAAGAAGATATATGGGAAAGAATTAGGGTCTGGAATATTATCCTGCTTATTATTTAATGTGTTTCACAGAGTTATTTCCATTAAAGCCTATTTTCAAACATTGTGAGGATGTTCATAAATTAGATGTTGATGAATATACCTTTTGTATCATTAAATCAATTGAATATTCCTCATCTTCACAGTACAATCAATATTTAAAGAAAGTAATATACATTACCTTATACTTTGTTTATTTGGGGGAAATAATAGTTTAACCTGATTGGGAAGCCATGTGTATGTTTTATTTTTAAATTGAAGTTAAACAAAAACTATAAAACATATTTCTCAAGATTTGAATATATATATATA
>NW_026000250.1:1532062-1544144 GCF_001458135.2 Marmota marmota marmota
ATGAATATATATATATATATATATATATATATATATATATATATATATATATTCCACATGTTATTTTATTTAATTATAGTAACAATTGGAATATTTCATTTTCTTGGTGTCAAGCTGGTGAAAATGCATCTAGATAACTAGCATTTGGTTTCTATACTCTGTTGTACATTCTGACAGTACTATTTAGTCTGTTGTCAAAGGAAAAGGAAGTTCTTTTCAAAATCTTTTTGGTACCAGGGATTGAACACAGGGTGCTATGTCACTGAGCTACATCCCCAGAGCTTTTTATTTGTTTTATTTTGAGATTGGGTCTTGCTAGGTTACTTAGGGCCTCACTGAATTGCTTAGGCTAGCCTCAAACTTGCTATCCCTTTTACCTTAGCCTCCTGATTCACTGGGATTACAGGCATGTGCCACCACTCCAGGCAAAAAGGCAGTTCTTGAGGCCAAGTCTCAGCCTTGGGTTCCTCTACATAAAGAATTAACACTTATCCTCATCATCCAAACCAGCTTTAATAAAACCACCCAAATCCTCTTAGCTGACTGGCTAGGCATTATCAATCAAAGTACTTGATGTTGCACTTGCTAATTCAATAGGGAGCATGAAAAGTCTTTCAGCTATTCATTTAGTAGGATAATAAGGCCTTTTTTACATATTTTTAAATATTTTTGCTGTGTTCACTGAGTTTCAACAATTATGAGACTTTCTTCTCCAATAATAAATTTTCTTCAAAGTTGAACCTAATTGACCATTTCTTCAATCTTTCTATTATTATCCAAGTTTATTTCTTTGGAGAAAATAATATCAACTGTATTATCACAAGTAATTTAAACTTTATTGATTTTTTTATTTTTTGTTTGTTTTTTTTTATTTAAAAATAAATGACAGCAGAATGCATTACAATTCTTATTACATGTATACAGCACAATTTTTCATATCTCTGGTTATATATAAAGTATGTTGACACCAATTTATAGATTGTCTCAGGTAGATAATGTGTTCTTTCAGGCCTTAAAATAGCTTTAATTGTTATGACTAATTATGCCATAGTGTTACACTATTAACATTTCTCTTATTACTAAAGATGAGATTATTCTTTTTTATAAATTTGCTTATGACATGAAAAAATATGAACAGTTTTAGATGAAATGTAAACTTTTCTTATATCATAATCATTAATCACTAATCTTTTTCTGAGGTAAATTAACTACTATATGTCTGTGTCCATTATCTTTTAAAATATTAACAAATTTTGTCACTTAACCAATGAGAAATTGTTGCAATTATGGATTTCTATAATATTTATAACTTTTACTCATATAATTATAACATAGGCACAAAATGTAAAATTATTTGCAAGATCTCAGACATATCTTTATAAGCAAATATACCTAAATAATTTTTAAAAGACAACACTGAAAATTTGTATTGGCCTTTGATGAAAATACGGAAGTTAAAATGTGCTTCAGAGATGCATATTTACAGTCTTAAATCATATGTTTGTTTTTTTAAAATATTGTTTCTATTTTATCAAACAATCTCTTTTTAAAGTTTAATTCATAAAAATTTATGAAAGATTTCCTAATGCATATTATTTATATGCATATCAATATAAGCAATAAACTCAAAGTTTTAATCTTTATTGATCTTAGAGGTGTGATTATCTAAGGTTGAGCTTTTTATAGGTATATATAAAAATTGTGCTATACTGTTATAGCTAAATAGCTTTGTGAACTTGAATATGATGGCCAAGGTAAAAAAGCCAACTAAAACTTGTTCTTATCAAATTAACACCAGTTATTGTTAGTAAGAACTACTGATTTGATGTCAAGTAGACATAGCTTATATGTGAATGAAGATTAAGTTCACCAAAATAGATTATCTACAAATCCTAGTACTTTTCTTTTTAAGTAAAATAATCAGTATGTAGGATGTGGGAATGGAAAAAGCAAAAACAGAAATATTATTTTAATGTTACTATGCATTTTGGTATCTGGGCACCGTAAAAATTTATTTGCAGGGTGTGGTGGTGTAAGCCTGCAATTCCCGCAACCTGGGAAGCTAATGCAGGAAGATTGTAATTCAGACATCTCCCTCAGCAATTTAGTGAGATCCTCAGCAACTGAGCAATACCCTGTCTTAAAATAAAAATTAAAAAGTACTGGGTGGTATTTCAATGGTAAAGTACCCCTAGATTCCATTCTTAGTAGCAATAAAAAAGAAAAACCTTGCCTAACAAAATATTAAGTCAATCATCTCCAATTTCTTTTATTTAATATTGCTTTGTGGCTTGTACATTACTTTTACAAGTATAAAAACACACTCTGATAGTCCAACTGTATTCTTTTTTAAGTTTTATTTATTCATTTATTTATTTTTTGTGGTGCTAAGGATTGAACACATTGCTTCACACAAGCTAGACAAGTGCTCTGCCACTGAGCAACAACCATTGCCAAAGTTTATTCTTAATTTCACTTCAAGCCATAATCTCTGAAATTAAAATTTAGTATTCTTTCTGGTGAATCAAGATGCTCCCCTAAACAAAAATGCTTAGAAGATGTAGAGTTGGATCTTATAATATTTTGTTATTGTATCCTTAGGAGTTCACATTCTTTAACAAAAATCATATAAAATCAGAAATAATTTTATACTGGATTAAAAAATATGTCAAGTACCAAATACAGCTTATAAGTTTAACACAAATTTCTACCTATAAAGAAATAATTTCTCCCATGAAGTGGGTAAAGTAGGAATATAATAAAAGATAAACTTGCTTATAAAGGGAGGGGTTTAAAATTAACTAATGTTTATATACACAAAATGATAAAGATGTTGCAATGAAGAGTCTGAACTCCTTTTAATTACATGCTTCCTAGAGTTTACTTGTCATCTCTACTGGCTTTGAACAAGAATAACTGGAACTAAACACAGCAATGCAGACTGATTTCACAAAATTACCTGAAAAATCAATATCTTTGACAAATCTGATTATAAATGGAACAATATTTAAATGGATCATGACTTATATAATGCTGTAATTGAAAAAATATGTTGTTAAGGGATGATTATCTACATAGCCAGTAAGCTTTTAAAAAGACAAGTAAAGAGAACCTATGGCTTTTTAGATTCCATCCACAATACTTAAAAACAAACAAACAAACAAAAAAAGACCCAAAAAAACAGAAAAGCAATAAATTTCAATAAAAGGATGGGGAAAGACTCCATGATTTCAGCTTCTAAACACTACATGAAATTAGCATTATATGGAATAAAACCCTCTTAAGTTAAAAGATGTGTGTTATGGTTTAGATGTGATATCCCCCAAAAGCTCACGTGTGAGACAGTGCAAGAAGGTTCAGAGGAGAAATTATTGGGTTATGAGAGCATTAACTCAGTCAGTGAATTAATCCCCTGGTAGGGATTAACTGAGTGGTATTTGAAGTTGTATGGTGTGTCTGGAGAGGTGGGAATTGAGTCATGGCTTTGGGTTATATATTTGTTATCTAGCAAATGGAGTCTCTCTCTCTCTCTCTCTCTCTCTCTCTCTCTCTCTCTCTCTCCTTTGTGAAAACCATGTGACCAGCTTCCCTCTGCCACACTCTTCTACCACAATGTTCTCCCTCACCTGGAGCATGATGAATGCAGCCAGCCTTCAAAGGACTTAAACCTCTGAAATGATGAGCTCCCAAATAAACTTTTCATCCTCTAAAATTATTCTGGTCAAATCATTTAGTCACAAAAGCAAAAAAGCTAACTAAACACTGTGCTTCCATGTAAGTCTAAATTTAAGTAAAAAGAGTTTTAGAGATATTCTTTAAAGTTCATGTTACTGTGTGAAAGTAAAGTGAATAAAATGTGTATAGAAATGTATGCTGAATCATATTCTGATAAAATGAAAGAGGATTATATTAAAATATACTATTGTAAAGTGTGAGCAGCATTTGACTCAAAAATTCTGAATCTTATTCTAAATCATCTATAGGTTAAGATATCATTGATCAATAATATATTCATTTTTTAATATATATGTGTATATTGTTTAGTTGTTGATGGACCTTAATTAATTAATTAATTAATTTATACATGGTGCTGAGAATCAAACCCAGTGCCTCATACATGCTAGGCAAGCACTTTACCACTAAGCCACAATCCCAGACCAATAATATATTCATTTTTAATATCACCAAGTGCCCTAATACAAAAAATACAAAAAAACCCCCACAAAAAACCAAAGAGAGAAAGATAAAACTACACACATATATTCTTCATGATTGTAAGTGCAAAATTCCTCAACAAAATACTAGCAAGCTGAATACAACAGGACCATAAAAATTGTTCAACACAATCAAGTGAGATTCAGGGATGCAAAGATGGTTCAATAAAGCCAAATCAATAAACATGATAAACCATATCAAAATAGTGAAGGAAAAAAAATGGTAATCTCAATTAAAGCAAAAATGGTATTTGAAAAATCCTGCATAATTCACTATAAAAATGCTGAACAAATTAGGCATATAAGGAACACTTCTCAACATAATAAGGACCATTTATAATAGGTCATCAGCTAACATATGGAAGGGTGAAAGCTGAAAGCCTTTTAAGATTAGGAAGAAGAAAAAGATTCCACTTTTACCACTTTCCCAGCTGGAAGGAAGTCCTAGCCAGAGCAATCACGCAAAAGAAAGAAATAAAGAACAAATAAACTGGAAAGGATGGAATTGAATTGACATTGTTTCCAGATGACATGATGTTCTGTATAAAAATCCCCCAAAACTCCAACAAAAATTATTAGAACTAATAAACAATTCAGGAAACTTGCAGAACACAAAGTCAACATTCAAAAATCAATAGTATTGGGGCTGGGGCTGGGGCTCAGCGGCAGAGCGCTCGCCTTGCATGTGTGAGGCCCTGGGTTCGATCCTCAGCACCACATAAAAATGGGTAAATAAAATAAAGGTATTGTGTCCAACTACAACTAAAAAATAAATATTTTTAAAAAATCAATAGTATTGCTATATGTCAATAGCAACTTTTCTGAAATGCAAATAAAAAACTAGCCCATTTATAATAACAATTAAAAATACTTTGGAATAAATTTAACCAAAGAAGTGAAAGATCTCTACAATGAAAATTAGAAAGGCCTAGTGAAAGAAATTGAACAGGACACAAAATTTTTGAAACATCCTGTGTTCATGGGCTGAAAGAAGTAACACTGCTAAAATGTCAATACTGCCCAAAGCAACTTACAAATTCCATGCAAATCCTAACATATAGCAATGGCATCTTTCACAAAACTAGGGAAAATGATAAAAGTTATATAAAACAATAAAAAACCTTGAATAACTGGAGCCATTTTGAGCAAAATAAACAAACCAGGAGGTATTATGCTACCTGACTCCAAAACATGCTACTTAACTATAATAACCATAGCAGCCTGGTATTGTGATAAAAACAGACCAATGAAACAGAATAGAGAGTCTAGAAGTACACACGTGCATCTACACCCCAATAATTTTTGACAAAACTGTTAAGAACATTCTTTGACAATGGACATTCACTTTATTAAAAAATTTTGGGAAAATTACATATCCATATGCGGAAGAATGACAGTAGATCCCTAACTCTCACCAAAGATCAACTCAAAATACATTAAATATTCAATTGTGTTACCTAAAATTATAAAACAGACAAAAGAAAACATAGGTGAAATTCTTCAGGATTTTGGAATGGGCTAGGGTATTTTAGAAAAAACCCAAAAGCACAGGAAACAACAAAAAACAATTGGCAAATGGCATTATATCCAACTAAAATGCTTCTGCATGGCAAAGGAAACCATGATTAGACGACTTAAGCATGGGATAAACTCTCTGCAGTGTATATATCTGACAAGGGGTTGATATGCAGAATATATAAAGGTCTCCAAAAACTCAATAGAAATAATAATAATAATAATAATAATAATAATAATACCTGATTTAAAAGTGGGCAATAGAATTAAATAGTCATTTATCAAAAGAATGCATAGAAATAGCCAACAGATGACTGAAGAAATGCTCAATATCACTAATCATCAGGGAAATGCAAAAGAAGAACCATAATGAATATTATCTTACCCTGGTAAGAATGGCTAATATTAAAAGGGGCTGGGGTTGTCACTCAGTGGTAGAGCACTTGCCTAGCACATGTGAGGCACTGGGTTCAATCCTCAGTACCACATTAAAATAAATAAATGAAATAAAGGTATTGTGTTTATCTACAACTAAAAAAATATTTAAAAAATATAACAAATGTGTCAAGGATGTGGAGAAAAGGGAACACCTTTACATTGTTAGTGGGAATGTAAATTAGTACAGAAATTAGATAAAACAGTATGGGCATTCCTCAAATTCTTAAAAATTGCACAACCATATTATCCAAAAATTCTACAATTAGATATATTTCTGAAGGAGAAAAATTCAGCATATTGAAGTGACATCTGCACTTCCATGTTCATTGCAGTCTTATTCACAATAGCCAAAGACAGATGAATGAATAAAGAAAATATGGCACATTTACAAAATGGACAACTATTTAACCATACAAATAATAAAATCCTATAGTTTGAGACAGAATGGATGGAAGTACAAGATCATTATATTTAAGTGAAATAAATGAGGTATAGAAACACAGTTACAATCTGACCTCCTTCATATGTGGAAATTAGAAATTTGGTTTCATAGAAATTGAGAATAGAATAATGTTTACCAAATTCTGGGAAAAATGAGGGTTGGGGTAGATGGAAAAAAGTTGATCAATGAACACTAGAGTTAGATAAGAGCAAGAATTTCCAGTGTGCTATTACAGAGTGTGATGACTATAGATATAAATTTTATACTGTACATTTCATAAAGCTAGAAGAAAGGATTTTGATAGTTTTTACCACAACAAAATAATAAATGATTTAAGAGATAAATATATTTAACCTGATTTAAACAGTGTACAATATATTCATGTATCAAATCACTTTGGAAATTGTTAATGTATACAATTTTATATTTTACATTCTTTTAAAATAAAAATAAAAAGGAAAAAGTAAAAATGCAAATAAAGATTAAAAATCAAAAACAAAACCATCAAATTAAAGTGTTTTTTTTCCTCAACAACAGAAATTTATTACGTCAGAGTTATATAGGCTTGAAGTTTGAGATCAGGGGTTAGTAGGGTAGGTTATTTTTTTTTTAAATTAGGTATATGTAACAGCAGAATGCATTTTGACTCATTGTACACAATTGCAACACAACTTTACATTTCTATGGTTGCACATGATGTAGCGTTGTACCATATGTGCAGACATACATGTACCTAGGGTAGCGATGTCCATCTCATTCCACCATCTTTCCTACCCCCATACCCTCCAAATTAAAATTTTAATGTGAGGGATCACCTCTGATGACAACACAGAAATGATTCCAACTATATAATAGTTTTCTTACTATAGGCTCCCCACCTCCTCATCCCTTTACCTACTCAAATTTTTACTGCAGTTCCTGAAAGAGATTTGTTTCAGATACTCTCATTATGTCCAAAGTGTTGTAGTTCTACTTTAAGCTCAGAACACATTCCAAGTTCACACCCACATGTGCTACAACTTCACAGTAGTATAGTCATCTAACCCACTCATCTAACTCTGACTCAGAATTTCCATAGATACTTGGCATATGAATTTACACAAAACTGTAAATTAGAAACAGTAAAAATAACTCAATCTGTTTTTTTTTCTGAAGCTATAAGCAATGGTAAAATGAAATATTGCATGTATAAGTTTTTTTATGCAAAGATAGTTCTCATTCTGTGTGATAAAACATAGAATAAAATTTTTCTTAAGTTTAAAATGATTAAAAGTATCTAAAATAAGTTAAAAATCAGGTGAATTTTATTTGTCCAATGTAGGGTATGATGTAACATGTGGGGCATGTTGCATCAGAAAAGAGGAAACCTAACTTGCTAACTTGCTACCTGCTTCCTGGTCCTGGGGCCACATGTGGCTACGATGGCGCCTGGAATCAGCCAGGAGGCGGTGCTGTGACCTCTAGGTGACCTCAGATGACCTCTAGGTGACCTCAGATGACCTCTAGGATATGCTCAGAACCCTTCTGATAGGCTCAGAACCCTTCTGCCCTCGTGGACAGCTCTGTCACCCATTATGGCCTGTAGGATGGGTGTACACGTGAATTCTCCCCACCCTGCTGACCTTTATCCTGATTGGCTCCTGTACATTATATTAGCTGTGTGTGTTTTCTCAATAAACTGAGATCCTGCTTTGACTGGTCTCCCTGGCGCGTCTGATTGTCCTTCTGCGAGGAAGGGCTGGGTGCCTGTGGCCAGTCAACCTTTGCCTTTCTTGGCTCTTCCTGGTCCGGTGGGCGTGCTTTCTCCATCTCTCCTGCAGGTCAGGAGGAAAGGGGGGGGGCTAACCCCCCCCCACAGTCTTAGAAAAAAAATTGCTTTGCAAATTACCACAATATTTACATTCTATCATTTATTGTATCTTTTGGAAAGGGTATCATTGAATAGGAAGGGGAGTTCTAATAAAGTAGACTGATTTTGAACTATGAGATTGCTACTTAAAAACTGGAAGCATAGAGTAAGTGATTCATTCCCAAGACAAAGAATGTATAGCATTATCTATAGATTATTATTGCCATTAACTAGTTTAAGTTATAGAATTATTATATTTTTATTTCTTAGATATGGTTAATATTCTTAAAACTAAAAAGTAATATGTCTTTCTCTGTTAAATTCTTAATATCTACCACTTCACACTTCCAAATGTATTATATCCATGTATTCATAACATGGAACTATGCAAACTATATAACAATGTACCTGACAGATAAAAGGAGTTATAAATATTAGGCACTACAGTATTATATCGAAAGTTGTATATGTGAAGAATTCTGATCAGAAAGTAAAGAATAGAATGAAAGAAAATAAACAAAATTCCTAATTTTATATTGGTTAGGTCACGGGGTGTATTCACTTTCTCTTCATATTACTATTAGAGGTCATACGAATATGTCACTGATAGTCACTGCATTTTCCCTTGACTAATGCCCTAGAATACCAGGCAAGATAATTGTTCTGTCCTGATTGTTTTTAACACTGTTTGCATCCAATAGTATAAGTTTCAAATGTGTAAAATCATGTACTAACAAATGTTGAGGTAGAATTCTAGAAATTTTAAGCTTAATTAATTTACAAATATATTTAAAATATAATTTTATTTCTATATAATTCAATTCGGATAATGAACAGTCTTTATAACAAATTCTGCTGAGACAACCACACAAGAAAAGGAATGCAAATGGACCCTACCTCATGCCATATTCAAAATGCTCTCAAAGTGGATCATAGTCCTAAGTCTAAAACCTAATCATAAATTGAGTTCTGAAACAGAGAAAGAACATTATCAGAAAGAATGATTTAATCTGAATGGGGTCTATAGTTAAAGTTATAGTTTCAGATAAGATCTTGAAAAGCTACTTTCTATTTATGTACTCTGACCACACTTTCAATGCAAAATTATTTATATGCATAGTGACCATTAAAAAGCAATACCTGCATCACATGTGAAAGGGCTGAGGCAATTTGTTGACCAAGTGGCAACACAGCCATATCACTCACTGAAGGAACTCTGTCTTTAAGGAATAATTCAAATTCCAAAGCATGGAGAAAATACCACTTTCCTAGCAGTCCTTCACTACCTCTGACTGTAATCTGTGTAAAAGGTAATAAATTATTTGGCTATAAGAAATGTCAAACCATTTTCTAAAATTGTAAAACTTCTCTTTGTCTTCATAAAATTATGGTAACTCATGTTTCTTTGTTAATTTATAAATTTGTCCAATTATAATTTAAAAAAACAAATCTAGATTATCACAGTGTCATGTAAAAACCCCACAAAACCAGATTATTCGTTTAATTTGAGATTAGTTATGTGTTATAAAACTTTAGGGAATTCAATATGTAACCTGATTATTTTTGAAGGATAAAAAGAAAAAAATAAATTGTGTGTAATCCTGGAAGAGGGAGGGGGGGAAGAAGTCAAACATTCATCTCTTTTCAGGACAATGGATCCTGAATGGGGGAGGAAAATACTAAGCACTGTCACCCTTTCCCAGGGCCCATAATTCCTAGTGGAAAAAAGCAAACAGTGAGCTTGGGTATGATGGATCCCAGAGCAAGAAGATAAACAATGAGCTCTGGCAGGCTCTGGATTTTCATCCCTTCCCAGTAACAATGAGTTTTGGACTTTCATGCCTTTTTTCCTGACTGCCCAAAGCAACACGTTCTACTTAAGTCTCCAATGATTAATTCACCTTCATTGTAACCTATAATGAACAGACCCCTTCTGTAACCAGCCGCTATTTTCTACCCTGAAAATGTGAACTTCCAGTGCTTGACTGATTGACTCCACACTTAATAAATGGTGTCCCTGCAACCTTTGAGGTCTGATCCCACCTTGGTTATTTGTTCTTACACTATGTTTAATGTTTAATCTTAAGTTAACATTAGATACATAAATCAGACAGACTACACATGGATGTAAATTGCAAATATTATTGCCTGATTGTGAAAGTGATACTTATTTTTTATTATTAAAAATCAGACTGAAAACGGCAAGGTGGTGCATGCTTGTAATTCCAGCTGTTTGAGAGGCTGAGGCAGGAGGATCGTGAGTTCAAAGCCAGCCTCAGCAAAAGCAACTCAGTGAGACTCTGTCTCTAAATAAAATACATAATAGGGCTGGGGATGTGGCTTAGTGGCTGAGTACCCCTGAATTCAATCCCTAGAACCCCCATGCCAAAAAAATTATATTGAAGGCTTGGGGCTGTAACTTGGTGGCATGTATGGCATGTGTGAGGCATTGGGTTTGATCCTTAGCATAACATAAAAAATAAGCAAATAAAATAAAGGCATACTGTCCATCTACAGCTACAAAAAAATTAAAACTCAGATTCAGACTAATAGGAATCTACACATAGAAATTTGAAGATTAAGAGAAAACATAGTAATCCAAGTATGTGCCCAATTATTTTAATAAAACATATGTGGGTAAGAAATGAAGATAATATAACCATAGATAAGATATCATTGATGAATATGCAAAGTCCATCAAGATTTTGCTTATTTTTTAAAAAATAAAAAGTAAACATTGCTACCTGGCTAATCTTCACAGTTGCATGTTAACAAGGAAGATGGTTTAGTTAAAGATAAAGGCAAATCTGGACTTAGTCCTTGGAATAGAGTATTGAAAACATATTTAACAATTACAAGCTTCTTCAATAAACACATAAAAAGCATTTCCCCTGTTTCTAAAACTAAAACATATATGTCTGAGAATAATAAGAATGATAAAATAACAATTATATTCACCACTATATTTTAAAAATTAATAGAAAAAAGTATTTAACATGTTAATGAAAATAAGGCACTTTTATTTATATTTGAAATAAAAATAAAATGAGATTTATCTTGCATCAGGCGCAAGCAGGTATACAGTAAAAATTCCATCAATGTAAGTGACAATAGGAAATGGTATTAATATATATTAGCACGATATTAAACATTTACAATATTCTAATGAGAATGCTAAATTTTTGCATACATAGATCCATTAATTTATCACCACAATATGAGACAGTTACTATTCCACTTTATATTTTACAAATATGAAAATTGAGAAATTAAAATCTTAAATGTATCCCTAAAATTAAAGGATCTTTATCTGTAATTGCAAATGATAAAGCAAGGAAAAATTTTTATAACTCAGTTATAATTTGCTGGAATGAGTCATTAAAAATTACTCAAGATTTAATATCCTGAAATTTGAGAGAACTTGGAATGTCAGAAATTATACTAATCCTTAAGATAATTCTTGGATATATTTCTTAAAAACAAAAATTATTTAAAATCCTCTATAAACATAAATTTAGATGTCTTTTAAGCAACGTTACAGTACCAAAAATTGCTTCTCAAAGTATATTTAAAAGATGTTGCAGTAGGCAGAACAATGCCCTCACAAATATATATATATATATA
>NW_026000250.1:1544787-1569497 GCF_001458135.2 Marmota marmota marmota
TATATATATATATATATATATATAGACTTGTATATGAAAGTTTATAGCACTCTTACAGTAGTCAAAAGGTAGAAATGACCAAATGTATTAACTGATGTGCAGATAAACAAAAGATAAACAAGGTCTGGTATATCCTACAGTGGTGTGTAAAAGTTATGTAAATTTATGAATATATTAATAAAAGCATAGAATTTTATATTTACAAAGGGTAATTGTATGGTGTGTGAATTATATCTCAATAAACATGATGAATCAAAGTTTTATAGTATTCCTGCTCTATACACATTCAAAGAGAAAACATTTATACTGTTATATTCCAGTGAAAACACAGAAAGTTTGAATAAATTGTAACTAGCACTGCCACTAAATTTTACAACATTATAGCAAATCCTTAAAAATAGGATTTGTTAATGCTCTAGTAGAAAAGTGTCTCAGAGTAGCCATTAAAGGGTCTTTACAAATATTACTTATCTCAATTAATTGGACATATTTGTTAAGTAAACTTCAGGAAAAAAGCAAGTTTTTGTTATATAGTGCTCATTTTGAATTACTATCAGATTGTAAATAAGAATCATTATTATAATATTAGCATAAATGAAATGAAAATTTGAAGTTCTTGCATAGAAACCTAAAAGAAATAAATAAAAGCCTTGGTAGTATTTATTCTTTATAGCTATGCTGCCTTTTTTTGAGCATTTGCTACAGGAAAATATTAAGTTTAGGAGAGTCATAACACAAATTTCAAAAAATAAATTAAAGCAGTTAAAAATGACTAAAGAAAGCAAATGACTGTACACTTGAACAATTAGATTAGGAAATTAAGCAGTTTTAAAAAAAATCCTGATGATTTTAGGAGCCTCAGGTAAAATAAGATGGACATCATTACCCTAGGTACATGTATGATTGCATATATAGTGGGACTCTACATCATGTACAACCAGAGAAATGAAAACTTGTGCTCCATTTGTGCAATGAATCAAAATGCATTCTGTTGTCATGTATAATTAAATAGAACAAATAAAAATTAAAAAAAATAAAAATGTGGAAGAATGTGTTTATTATTAAAAAGTAGTTGTGTTTAAAATTGTAATATTACAATTTTTCATGAAGGAGTTATTCATATACTTTTTTATTATTTCTTAGATACATGACAATAATGGAGTGCATTACATTTATAATTTTTTGCATTACAATTCTTAATACACCTTTATACCACAATTTATCAAATCTCTGTTTGTATATATGGTATGTTGAAAGCAGGCACGCAAGAGTGCATTCTCAAAATGGTTCACTCAGCCAGATTCTTGCTTTTATACTGTCCCTCTGAATGTATCGAGTGAATGTTTAAAATTATTATACAATTTTACTAGAAATCACATTCAAGATTCATCTTTATGTTATCCTGAGACATGGTTATAATATATCAAACATATTATAAGAGGGAATGGAAGGGAGAAATAAGTAGGACTGTGCAAAGATTCTAGGAAATGTTTTGCATTCAAGGTTCATTAACACTAAGAGAACAAAACGCCTACATCTACAAATTCTAACAAATTTGATCAAATATTGTTTGAAGAGATCATGTAAACATTTATTTTAAAAAAGCCTGATGTTTCAAAGTGCCTACATACATCTGTTGATGCTTTGAAATGTGAAAAATGAGGAATGTTTTATACCTGCTCATTGAAAGTTAATTATCATTAACATAAATATTCCTAAAAGTGAAAAGAGAATAATTATTACTTGGTTTAGAATGGCCTAACTTTTATAGTCTTTCAAGAGCTATATCTAAATTAATGACAACAAAACTACTCTAAAATTGAAACTTTTGGCAAAAATACCAAAATTAACAATAATTTTTGTATCATCACCATGAGAACTAATTTCAGTAATTCAACTCAACAAACTATTTTAGATCTATTCTAGAACAATTTTGACATTAACTTTACAGATACTCATAAAATTTTAAAAATTCACCATCCTTTCATTGGTTAGTATTTCTTCTAAATTTTATGGCCTGAGGTCTTAGTCAGCTTTTAAATTTAATTTTCTTGGACCTGTATTTTATAGTGATTATCTTTTAAAAATATCTTGTCAATTTTCACAATGCTACTTAGTAATTCATAAGATTATTTCAAGTTTAGATTATTTTTAAATTATATGTCAAATTCATGTAAGTTTTATGTTGGGCTTCAGTTCAATTTTACCACATTGATCTCTCAGTTTCCTTACAGATGACATACATTAACTGGTTTTGTATGTCATATATAAACCTATATGTCATAGGTTTACATATTCTGATATTCACTGACAAGAATACCTCCCCTTTTTCTTATTTTACAAAGTATTCTTTTTTCCTTATCACACTGGGGATTGAACTCAGGGCTCCACACATGGTAGGCATATGTTTTACCTCTAAGTTACATGCTCAGCAATATTGTCATTATTAACATTTTATGTATGTTACAGTAAGCTTAATAAGGCACAAGTGAATATAATTTGATAATTTTTAATACAAGTTCTATAAACTTCTGCATTTTTTCCTTCTCATCTTTTAGTTTATTAAATTTGGAGCACAGAAACAAATAGTGACTGCAAAGAAAATATAACTTTGTTAATCTGGTGTAAATTCAAACTGTGTAAAGCACTCAACAGCTGCTTTCTTCAAGCAGCAAACTGTTAAAATGTATTTTCTAAATCTCACTGGGATCTGAATAATAGTTAAATCCTGTCTTCTCCATTTTTCTCAATTAGCAATGTTATAATTAGATTTGATTGTGTTTAAGAATATAAAGCATTATCAATTTTCTTGAATGTGAACCTAATAAAAATAATTGCATTTCATCATTTTGCAGGGTATTTCCTGTTTTAGTTTGTTGATATTTTGGACCATTAATAAGTGATTATTAAGAGAAGAAATAAATACCTTAATCTATCTCTTACACACAGCATTATTTAATACCATAATTAGTAAGTCTACTAAATACATCCTGTGAACTTGATCACCATGAACACTACATAGATACGTAATTATATAATTAGATTTGTTTAAGATATAGGCTTTTATTTAACATTCCCAGAAATTCATGTACTTTACACTCATGTTAACATGTTAAATTATATAATAATATATTAACATTGAAATGTAACATTTTATATGAATAGGAGGAAATTTTAAAGACTTCTGGCTCCAAATTCTGGTAATGATACAAATCAGCTATTATAAAACACTGGACAGTATACTTTCTAAAATACATGCTTCTGTAACCTCCAGATTAACTAGTGCCATTCAGAGTTCTTTACCCAGGGCTCCTCTTGTAATCTATTCAAGTATTTCAAAGAGAGCAAAATAAATGAATCGTGGTTCTTAAGAGCCTCAAAGATATAACACAAAGTCTGCAATTGAAAGTGTCAACTTTGATCTATGCAGCCCTTTCTCCTTCACATTCAATATTTCTTTCTACCATCATTCACGGTAAGGAAAAACAAACCAGAGTTTACTGGGGATGTAGTTCAGTGGTAGAATGTGCATGTGTGAGACCCTAGATTGAAGCCTAGCACTTTTTCAAAAATTTTTTTTTCTTGCAACTATGATAAGCCAGAAAGTGTAATGTTGATGGGCAAGCATAAATTCAAGGATTTCAAGGTTTCATTTGTTTGTTTTTTCTTCCAGATATAATATCAAAGCAATGTATAACAAATTCAAACCCAACAGTTGATCCTTAATAACTGAAAAGAATCAAAAGCTAATACAGTAGCCATTGGTCATATATAGCTGCTTGAGAACATAACATATGAATAGCTGGAATTAAGATGTGTTATTATGTGTAAAATACATACCACATTTCAAGACTCACTATGTAAAAGAATAGAAAATCTATCTTTAACAAATTTATATATTAATTGCATGTTGGAATGGTAATATTTTAGATATATTATATAAAATAAAATATTTTATTGAACTTAATATCATCTAATTCTTTTTACATTTAAAAATGTGGTCACTGGGCAATACAAAATTACACATGTGGCTTCCATTATATTCCCATTTGATGATGGTGAGCAAAATCAATAGTAATAAATAAGCTGAAATACAATACTCCTGGCTCAGATTAATGAAAAAGTTACCTTTTCCATAATCAATTCTTCGTGTGATCCTAGGGAAAAAATATCCATTTGTAAAGTTCATTTCAAACAAAAAAATCTGCTTCATAGTAGGCCCAGATAATAAGCAAAAAGTGATTAATTTTATGATTATTTCCAATCAAACAGAAAATTAATTAACATTCTTCTGGATGCTAATTTATCATTTGAAACTAACTTTAAAGCAAGATAAATAATAATAATTACCAAAAAGGATCGAAATGAAGAAAAAACGTAAGATTAGATTGATAAATAAGCACTGAATCTGTCATTTTTTTTACTTAAAGTTTAACAACTAGGGATATGGTTCAGTGGTAGAGCACTTGCCTAGAATGAGAAGGCCTTGGGTTCAACCCCAAGACTGCAAAAGAAAAAGGAAAAGATTAAACTTTAAATATTCTTGAAAAGCATTTATTATACAACTTCTTCATGAATGAAAGCAATTCAGCCTTTAGCAATGCTTGAAATGGTTATTTGTTGTTGGTGATGGTTTGTTTGGTTTGCTACTTTGGGTTTTATAGATATGTTAAAAAATCAAAATATAATTGATCTCTTGCTTTTTGTTGATTGTTTTGCCTTTGTCTGCAGCTATATTTGGTTTTAGTGTTTTAATTTTGTAAGAACAAATGTTAAGAATATAAAATATGGATAAACCTTTTTAAAATGTAAACAAATGTAGCAATTAAAACAAGTCTTAATATTCTGTTAGTTTAGTTAAACAGCACAAATGAACAGTGGCATTTTCCAGAATTGTGAAAGATATATTTTAAGAATTGGGAAGGGGATACATATTCTGTCAATTGTATATATAGTATGTTAAAAATTAATAGATTTGACAATCGCTTACTTATAATGTTTTAAAAATGCTGAGTTACAAGAAAATAAAATTAACAATATTTGAAACAATGAAAAATGTAAGATAATCAACCAATTTGGGGGAAGTCTCACAAAATATATGCAAAATGATTAGTATTTACAGTGTTTGATACTCTAAAATGTAATACAAATAATATCAGTAGCAAAGTATAACTAAATTTTCATAGAATGGGTCTTATTTTATGACTAGTAATACTAGTCATGATTCACTAGTTAATTGACCAGTTAATTACTCTGAGCACATTTTTTTTCACTTCATAAATGCTTGTTGAGTACCTATAAGTTGCAAACAAGTGTAAGAAATGGTCTCCACTCTAGTTTCCTAGTTGTACATATATAAATAGCATAAAGTCATACATAAAATATGTGAACTAGAAATCTTGTACATGAAATTGACACTTGGACCAAGATAGCACTTCAGCTGGGTAATAATTGAAGCTTTACTCTATTAGGCCATGAGAGATGTATGGTATTTCAATAAATATGGAGAAGCAAAATGTTAATATATGGGGAGTGAAATAATAAAAACAGGTAACTTCTTGTAGAAAACAAAGTGCTTAGCCTATCATGGGTTAGCAAATAGGCCAGAGATTTTAAATTATATACTCTATTCTATTTTATCTTGGCATGCTGCAAGTATTATACCTTCATAATTCTAGATTTAAAAAAAGGCCAATTCTTCATTAACTCCACTTAAAGGCTTATATTATTAACATGAGTTTTTGTATAAGAAAACTAAGAATACTGTATAAATAGTTTAAGCAAATTTTATGGGAGGATATGTTTTTATAATAGAATATATCAGTTGTGTTTCATTGTGACACTAATATTTTTCTGACATAGGAGATGTACTGATAAGCCACACAGTTTTTCTTGATATTTATAAGGGGGAAAAATAGCTTTTAATGTGATACCAGCAAAAAAGTGAGCAAATGTAATATTTTGTATTTTTTACCATGTCAGCCAAATAGAGTCAATCAAAACAATAAAAGCAGAAAATGATGTATATTAAAATTATGCTTTATAAAATGAGCATTACCATTCTAATTTGTAGCTAATGTAAGTATTTAGAAATTACACAATGTTTATGCTTCATTTAAACTTTTGCTAACAAGCAGCTGACTGTTAATTATAATGCCACTTATTTCAGGTACATGAAGAAACAAAAAAAGATGACAAGCATGAGTCCAAATCATGAAGTTTGAAGAACAAATTTTATCTTCAAACTTTATATACTAGTTTGAAGCAATGCCAAATGTTTTATCAGAATTAAAATACTACTAAGTACTGCAACCATTTTGTAACTTCAATAACTTTGCATTATACCAAAAAGATAATTATTTTCCTCTAGTCCACTTTTGGATGATAAATAATATCAAATTTACTTTTCTCTTTTTAAAGAAAAAATTAGAAGGCAAGATAATTTTATTATGAAGCACATTTTTCATCTCCTTTTGTCAATGTATAATATGTAATGAAAATGGCAGAATTAACTTGTCATATATTATGTGAAGAAAGCAATTTTATATGTTAAAATATCTAAGTGCTAATACTTTATAAGACTTAATTCCTTTCGCAAATATTTTATATGATATTTTATAGCTTACTATTTGTAATATAAAATAAAACTAACAAAACCTCATACTGGTTTGGTCCCTTGGTGTGAGAATTTGGGGATATACAAAATTAGCATGAAGGAATTAATATTATTTTCATTAACTCCTGGTCATGTAAAAACTACTCTGTAAAAAGACATTATTTTTCTTACTAATTGACATATGGAAAACTCTGTATCTATCCTTCACAAAAATGAATTATGTTTGTGTTCACAAATTCTTATTAACTAAGTAGTCAAATGAAGATAAGTAGGTGATTCATTTGATCCAAGGAAAAATCAATTTCCCATAGTCTTCCTTATGTCTTTTCACCTCACCCTAATCCTCCCCCTTACACACACACTCTCTTGTTACTCAACAGTTATCCCCAGCTCAAATTCAACATTTAAAGTCTAAAGTAATGAACACCTAAATCACAGCGGACTCATGAATACTAACAATTATGGAAATGTAATTCAAGAACAGGACCCTTGTGGGTTAAGTGAGAGCCAAAGGGAAAGGTTTTCTGTTAAAACACTGTAAGAATGTGCTAAAAATCAGCTTGGGCAATTGAAATATTATTATAGAGAACACAAAAAAATGACTTCAGGTAGACAAACCAGTTAACATTCTACTGCTTGAAAACCATAACTCAATGACAGCAGTAAGGACAAATCTAAAACTCTTGCTCTCCTGTTCAAACGTACAAAAAAAGCACTTGCAAGCAAATACAATAAAATATCAATTTATCAATGTATCTTAATATATTTTTACTAAAAAGCAGGTACTAGTGTATTTTCCCTGGATAAGTTTGAAAGTATATATCTGCAATTTTTTTCTTTGGGGACAAATAAGGTATCCTGAAGTAGAAATCATACTCTTACTTCTAAGCATTTGCCTGCATATATCTAATTTACCATGAGAGAAAAAAGCACACATATTTTGAAAAATTGTTTAATTTCATCCTTGGATGTCAGTCAGTCCTCAATGCAAATCTGAATGAATGAAATGATCCTACTTTAATATTACCATTAGGGTCAGAGATGACTTTTCCTATTAAGATAAAATTTCATTATATGAGAAAATAGTACCAAGTGTACCAAAAATGAATTGAAGATGGAAGTTGTATATACAAAAATTGAATCAAAGTGTGGAATATGATATGTCAAGAAATTTGTAATGTTTTGAACAACCCACAATAAAAAATTAAAAAAAAAATAAAAAAATAAAAATTAAAAAATAAATAAATAAATAAATAAATAAATTCAACAACAAAAAAAACAAAAACAAAAATTGATATAAAAATTATCACAAAATAAAATACTATTGTTTTTAGTATAGTTCTGAGTCTGAGCCCAACTATATTATGAAGATACTAAACATATATTATTAAATAAACCAATTTTTAATTATGAGTTTAATTGCAATTGTCATTACTCAGTGGTGTATTGATGATATTTCAAAGAATCTAAGTAATAGTATTCTAAAGTAGGTGTCATGCTTTAGAGATTATAACATGAATTCTTATATTAACTTTTAATATAATACATATTATATTAACTTTGCATTGCTTTGGTTTCCATCTCTGAAAAAAAATGTGAATAACAATAGATCTACACCAAAATATGCTATAAGTTTTAAAAATATACATAGATTTAGCTACCAAGTCTAGAATATTGTACATATTAAAATAATAGCTATTGTTGGGTTTTATTATTATTATTATTATTATTATTATTCTATTATCATGTTTCAAATACATGATTTCCACAATTTTTAAAATGAGGAACAAAGAAAGTAGAGATTCTGTGAGTTTAAAAACTTTGCTAAATATGTACATATAGCTAGGTATAAGACTGTCATTAGAGTTTATGGTGTCCTGAGTCACCTTCAAATGCTCTTTGCACTGTAACTCTAAATAATTATGATTCAAACACTTTGCACCATAAACACAAATAAGTTCCCATTACTATTAGATATCTATAGTTCTATGGTTCCTGAATAGTATCTGGTATCTAAAATTCTTTGAGAAGTGGTAAGACAAAATGAAAATCACATTAATGATAGCCAAAAATTTATTATGGATATTAGAACTGAATATATAAGATCACAAGAGAAATACTCCAACTCACTTTAAAAAGTCTAAAGCAACATTTTAAATCATTTAAAATAACAACAAAAAAATACAGCATATTCTTCGTGTAGTTCTTTCAAAATTAATGATTAAAGGTAAGGTTTGTTACAAAACAATTCAGATTTATGACTGATTTCAAGATGATTTATTCTATAAGTGCTATTTCTGTGTGATCAAAATAGCAATGGATTACAAATTGCAGTTGAAAAATATACAAAGTGAAATAAATTACTGTTTTAAATAGCAATGAAACAACATGAAGGTGAATCCCCAAATATGAAGTGGACAATAAAGAATTGCATGCAATACATAATTAATATAAAGGTATTTGGAAAATTCAGATTATCCTGTAGCATGAAAAATTTTATCAGCACAATAAAATTATACACATTTTAACTGATTGCTTAAACTCCATGTTTAAAGAAATCTGCTCTCAACCTTAACTTATTATGTATTCACATATAAACTATACATTAAAATTTGGCAAAGAAAATGCATCTTACATATTATATATGATTCACGAAGAATTTAAACTTAGATTATTTTGTTTAGTATGTATATAGCACATTCAATCTATAGATCAAATTGGAATAAAAATACAGAAAAGTAGAATTTTATCACACAAAATGCTGAAAATGCTTTCATTGTCAGTGGAAAAAAATGAATAATTAAGTCCATGGTGTAATTTGAAAGCAACTATGATAGATCAAATAATGGCTATAGGATGATATTAATTTTGCTATCTAAAGACTGATGACATACAATTTGGAAAAGCATCCAGGTATGCAAGATATCCAACTGACTGTGCGCACTTCCCACATATTTGTTCATTTGAAAAATATTAGAAATGTGTTTGAAGCAAACAGTTGAAATTGCAATGTTTTATGACAAGTGAAAAGGTCAAGAGTTTTTAAAACAAACACAAATCAGCAGTCCATTTTAAAATGAAACATGCATCATGGTTATGGTTTGTATTGTTTTGTACTGTACCTTTCTTTAATCCAGGAATGAAAGCTAAAACGAGATTTTGATAAAGTTAGACACAATTAATAGCTCTCTTATTCACAACATATTATACTAGCATAACAAAATAATGTATTTTGTTACATATTGCATTATATTTTCAACCTTACTTTACAGAGGGCATGTTGACTGAGTTAGATAAGGATGCATAGTCCATGAAATTTGTCTTCTGTAATTTGTTTTTCTAAATTCACATCAAGCCAATGCCATATGCTGGCCTCTTGGGAGTAACTGTTGGTCCTTTCCCTAAAGGCAATGTGTTTCATGTATTTTAGGGGCTCAACATTTTGTAAGAACTCAATACAATTTCTAGCTTCATTGCCTGTGATGGTGAAATACAGACCTCTATTGAGATATGAGTTTCTCTTATGGAACTTGCTACTTACTGGAAATGTAGTAAAAGGAAAAACAATGTGTTTGATTAACAGATTGCTCTGTCTCCAAATTATTATGGGGGAAAAATAATGGAAATGACCTTAACACAATAAGTGTCTTAATAAAATTAATCTTATCATGGCTTAAGAAACTTTTGCTATGATAGAGCTGTCTTCACAAATAAAAAATTATTTTGTTTTATCACAATTAAAATATCAGAGATTAAGGGTCATTATCATTATTTTCTAGATAAATTCAGGAATTCCACTGCTAAGTGACTTCTATCAAACAGATCATGCTTGATCTGGAATTAAATAGCCAAGTCTATTTTTAAACAAATCATATAGATGTCTATTTAAACCTGGATTTATATCAGTCTGGATGGATGGTTCAGATGTTCATTCTTTGTAAAATTTTAAAGTCAATCATAAAATTATTTCTTAATCATTTTTAAAATCTTAGTATACATTTAATAACATTCATATAAGGATGAAAGCTTAAACGATAAACACTTTGAACTTGTTTTAAATACACTTTGAATAAAATTGAACTATTATGAAACCAAAGATGTATGAAATGTTAATAGAAAATTAATAGGTCAGCAAGACAAAAACAGGAGTAAAAATATGAAAGTAATGTTTCTATACAATCATAAGCATTAATAAAAAGAACACTGTTGAATGTTTTTAAGTGTCATTGACATACACAGCACCTTTTATTTTTCATCACAAAGTGTTTCTTCTGTTAGCAAAGCAATTTAACACTAATGAAAACTAAAGTAGAAGAGAAAAATAACAGTACTTTCATAAGACACTTGTGGTAGAATTGATCTTCTAAATAAAATTATACAATCATCTACTCCTTCAATGATATTCCCACCAGCACACAATATTTCAGTTATTTCAACAAATAATTAACTCTTGTAAAATTTAAATGTAATTTTCAAATATATTTAAATGAAAAGAGAAAGACTATTTTAGACAGATAAGCAATAAAGTACTTGCTTTTCATTTTTAAAACTCCAATTTCAGTCTGATATAGAACATAGAGATCAAAATTCTTTCTAATTTAATAACAGAAAAGGTCAAAAAATGGATGTGATGGGTATGGACTTATTTTTAATGATATGGAAATACAAATAAAAGAAACAAAACAAGTGTCATGAGAATAATAAAAATAAACCAACCACATTTACAAAACCTGTTTAAGACCTTTAGTTCCCAAGCTAAAAAGTGAAAATTGTCTTATGAATGACTAAAATCAAATATTAATCAATTTTCCTTAAAATATGGGACAATAAGCAAATTCTGCACAAACTTTTCAAGATTGTCTCTGAGGAAACACTTAAATTCATCACTTAAACATGGCCAAAAAAATGGAACCATTTCTCCCATATAAGGCAGAATATGTATTATTATATTTCAAGACAGTTATTCATAGATGCATTTATCATTAGGATTTCTTTCATAACAAAATTCGATCTCCAAAAGTATCTACAAGTTTCAGAGAGATTTTAATTATGATTTGAAGGTTAGTCATTGACATTTCTAAAGTATCCTCATTGCTTCATGTTTTTGCAACATCTAGATAAGCACAGTCCTTGTCCTTTGAGATACAATAGTCTATTTGAGGGCTGGGGTTGTGGCTCACTGGTAGAGCGCTTGCCTTACATGCATTGGACATTGGGTTTAATCTTTAGCACCACATAAATAAATAAAGGTATTGTGTCCATCTACAACTAAAAATTTTTTATTTTTTTAAAAGTCTACATGAATTATATGACTAAAATAAATTATTTTTACCAATTAGTGAAATTTTACCAATTAACTATATTATGAATAAGTATGTAAATAATATTTATGTGTAACTAAAATATAATTTAAATAATAGAAGACAAATATATCTAAAAATAAACTTGTTTTTCACAAAAATTGTTTTCAGATTGTGAAAAAATTACAAGTAAATTTATTAATTAATAAATGGAAACACAATAGTCCAAATATCATTATTTTATTTAAACAATTGTAATGATAATATGAAAATTTATACTTATTTAAATGATTTATTTGAGCATAATTGAAGTTTCTTTTTTCTTCTTTGCTATACTGGAGATGGATCCCAGAGCCTTGTCCATGCTTTAGGTAAGCTGTCTACCACTAAGCTGAACATTCAGTTCTTGTAAGTGAGTGTTCAAAAATAATTTCAGCATGTATAACTTACTTATCTTATTTGGTAAATAATAGAAATAATTGGGTTTTTGTACTAAAACATTAAGGCAACACATAATTTAAATTAAAAAGAGGCTTATATTTAAGTCATAAGTATCACAAAAAAATTATAAAAAGAACAATACAAAAACATGCTACATTATCCAACGTACATATTTTAATATGTATTTCATAACCTAACACAAATATTTAAATACTCAATGTGCATTAGAAAAACCTGGCTCAATGTTCAAAATAATTACTGATAAGCAGATAATGCTTGAATAATTCAAATGTCACAGAGTACTACATAAAAATTGGTAATTCTGATATAATATTTGTTGATCAAATATCATGCATCAGTGTATAATTGCCATTTACTTCAATATAGAAATAAAATTATAGTTGTTTTGTTATGTACAATTTTTAAGGTTGTGTGATATATCTAATAAAGTCTTTCTTGAAATAAGGGTCATCATCTCTTAGGGCAAAGAAGAATTGAAATTTTTAAATTCTTTTTTTAAAAAATCATATATCTGCCACTACAATAAACAGAAAGAGAATATTTTATGTAAGTATTTATCTCTATGCATATACATATATCTATTTCCTCCTCAATTCAGAAAAATTTCCTTTATACTTCCTAGAACAGAGAAAAATCTAATAAATCAAGATTCAATTAATCTGAAACTTAACAGGTATTGTAAATTATTGTGGGCCAATTTTTGAGAACAATTTTGTCATTTATTTTCTTATAACAAGGCACTCCGTGGTTTGTATTGAAGGTCACAGAATAGAACAGAATTGGTACAGAAAAAATAAAAACTATGTATTCAAATACTGTAATGCCAAATTAATAGACCAAGACATGGTTTTGAGTATTGCTAAATTTAAAATATTCTATACTTTGTGCAAAAAAGATTAAATTCTTCTTGATATAAAATGCAAATCATCCCAGTGCTTTTCCTGATGATTACAAAACTAAAAAGCGTGGAGTTATTGTACTTATGTAGATTGCAGAGACTCTGAACTACAAAAATAGTGAAGCTGAAATAAAATCTTTTATTAAAATTGTGTGAAAGGTTAAGTCCACAAAAGGAAATGCTGTTTGGTGATTAATATAATGAGCATCTTATTTACAATAAAAGAAATATTGCAAACATAAAATAACTTCTTCATTCTTGTATATTAAATTTCAGATTTATATCATATCCCTCTCTGTCAGAATTTGTCATAAGAGATAGGATACTACTGACTCAAAGTAGTCATTTCAATATTGAGAACAGCTAAAGTCATGGTGTTCACTTTATTACAGAGGTAATTAAAACCTGAAGAATTAAAACATTTTCAGTAAATATGCAATTACCATTTTCTACATTAACAATTTTGGTTGGCAATACTCATGCATAAAATCAAATGGCTTCTCTATCTTCACAGCCTAGATTCATACAGCTCCAATTCTTGAAATTAGCTTATTTTTCCCAGTGATCACACCAATTTTTAGTGCAATAGCTACTGGTTGTACTTTATGCCTTTTTATTTAGAGAAAATCTTTGGTACCACCATAAAAATATAAGCACTTTCAAAAGTCTTTTTTTTTTTTAATGTTGACAGTGTTCACATGCTTCAAAGATCATAAGAATACATTGCATTTTATCTAGAATACAAAAGACATACAGGCAAATGACCAGAATCATTTAGAAAGTCATCTGATTTAGCATCCTCAGTATATACATTAAGAAATAAGGTCAAGAGAAATGAAACAACCTTTCTAAGACCCACACAATTATTTAGCATTAGAATTAGAATTCAAGTTTTCGCTAGCAAAGAAGTCACTGTGAACATTTATTGATCATTTTGAAGATATGGGAACAATGTGTGTACACACACCTATTTGCCCAGAACAACTCTTTATTTCAGGAAGGATCAAAATATCAGTGTTTTTAGAATATATATTTTAATAAATTCCAACTTGATATTAGCTAGATGCAGTGATGCACACCTGCAATTCCAGCAGCTTGGGAGGCTGAGGAAGAGGACTGAGAGTTCAAAGCCACCCTCAGCAATTTAAGGAGGCCCTAAACAACTTATTGAGACCTTGTCTCTAAATAAAATACTCAAAAAGGGCTGGGGATGTTGCTCAGTGTTTAGGCACCCATGGTTTCAATCCCCAGTACCAAAAAAAATATATAATAATAATAAATGTAACAACTCCTCACATAACACACTAACTGCTAAGGAAAGAATAAAAGAAGAGCATACTTTAAGAATTAAAATATTGTGGGGCTGGGGATGTGGCTCAAGTAGTAGCGTGCTCGCCTGGCATGCGCGTGTCGCTGGGCTCGATCCTCAGCACCATATACAAATAAAAAAATAAAGATGTTGTGTCCACCGAAAACTAAAAAATAAATATTAAAAAAAATTCTCTCTCTCTCTCTCTAAAAAAAAAAATTAAAATATTGTTTTGGCAAATTGAAAAAAAATAATGCCTCTAAAAAAGTAAGAAGTCCTAACATAGCTATGTCAGGAGGAAAAGCAGAATGTAAACTCCTAAATTTTCATACAAATTTAAGGTGAAAAATTCAACCTCAAAATACAGACTTAGTGTTTTTTTTTAAAAAAAATTGTAGTTGTAAATGGACAGAATGCCTTTATTTTATTTGTTTTTTATTTTTATGCAGTGCTGAGGTTCAAACCCAGTGCCTCATGCATGCTAGGCAATTGCTCTGCCACTGAGCTACAGCCCCAGTCCATAGCCTTAGTGTTTTAAATGGTTCATAGTCATGTGGAGCAAATCTTAGCTATTCATAATTCATTCTGACAATAAAAACAAAGAAAAATTTTGTGAATACACAACTGAATAGGTTTATAGAAAAAGACTTATGTGATAGTGTTATTTTCTCAACTATTTTTCTGCAATCTAACTTTATTAATCATTGAAAAATTGTTCTATTCTTGTGATTTAGTTTAAGTATTTAAGTGAGAAATTTCTTTTTTAAAGAATGTGTTTATTTCCAAAAAGGAACTTAAGAAAAGTGATTCATAAAGGACTCTGCATGTTTTAGAAATGTGAATTAGGGAATATAAATGCTTTCATCCTCTACGGAAAAGTTCCACCTAAGGCCCTGATAACACTGTTTTAGGAGGTGCATGAAGCAGTTATGATAATATATAAATTTTAATGACATTGTGAAATTCCAAAAGCAAAATATTGAGGGCTAGACCCTTAGTTATTTTAGAATGGCAAAGAAAATATTAGGAAACCGATATTTCTAAAATCTGCCACTAAGCTACTCAAAATGTTTGAAACAATTGTAGCTCTTAAACATTTCACAGTTTTTAATAATCAATCTATTCTTGAGTGTATGAATTCTAATTTAAGACATTTTTAAAATAGGACTTGGTGGTATATCTGATCTTCCAGTCCATAGAGAGACTAATTTTTAAAGTATGCTCCTTTGCATGATTTAATGCTGATACAATACATACTTCAAAAGTAACAGCATACAATCTGTACTCTGTTACAATGGTTTAACTTTTAGAATCTCTTCCCTGTGAAATTTGGTACGATTTTCTTTAATCAGTTTACCCAGTATTAGTTCTGGATGGCTTGTCAATACACATTTTTGGGCTATTCACAGAAAAAAAAAAAGCAGAAGTAAATATTTATTTATATATTTACTTACTTACTTACTTACTTAATTTTTTACTTGAGATTGAACACAGGGGCCCTTTAGCACTGAGCCACTTCCCCAGTTTTATTTATTTATTTTTATTTTGAGGTAGGGTCTTTCTAAGATTCCCAGGGATTCCTTAAGTTGCAAAGGCTGGCTTTAAACTTAAGATCATCCTGCCTTAGCCCCTAGAGTCTCTCAGTTTGCAGGCATCTGTCATTAATATTGGCTGGGAAACTTTAATTATAACTACAGAAATAAAGTACAAATCTCTAAAAAGCAACTTTTTTTTTTGCTTTTATTGATACATTATGGTTGTACATAATAGTTGTGAAGGGTTATTTTTAAAATAAATATTTTTAACTTTTCCCTCATATTCTTACCAATCTATTTATTCTGTTTCAAACTAATTTAATGATCCACTTTAATTTAAAAACTTTAAAGCATAAGTAGGCATGAGATTAATATAATACTTTTACTAAAACACTTGAGGTTATTTTGCCCATGTGGATGACTATAGGACTCCCTAAAAATATTAGGCTTTACACAGAACATAGGGCATAGCTTGAAGACAAAGAGATTCCATTTGAGAAGGATTTATAATACAGTATATGCAGATCTACATTTATATTAAAACTATACTATATGTATTTCTATTACATATAGCATACATAATATAAAGAGAAATAGATGATATAATTTTTCTTTAAAAATATCTATATCAAGTCTATAGTTGCAAAAATTGATATATTTTTACAAACGAAATCCTTAGGATACATGAACTAGTTTTAATAACTGTCTTTCACTGTCATAAATATATTTCTCCCAAAACAATGTACTATCAATTTCAATTTGCAATTTACTACAAAATGAAAAGTATATTGTGAATTTTTCTGTTAATGTTTAATTTAGATACATGTATCTTTATGGATGACTTATAAAATTCCAAATAGATTCATTATTTTATGATATACATCTTAATATTTTTGTTTTACACATTTAAGCAGATAAATTGTGGAAAAGGAAAGTTTAATGTTGGAAGTAAAATCTGAATTGATAATTCTCTTTATGATTTTTTTTTCATATTTTCATTTGCTAGGTTAGTATCAACTAAAATTGTGATTTCTTTTAATCTCAGTGAACTAATGCCAGTTTAATGGTAGCGTTACTCTCTGATATTTTTAATGACTGAAGATTTTTAACTTATTTTCCAATATTTTATATTTTTTCTCTTTAATATATAATTTATTGGGAATTCTGTGACAGAGTTTGAACACAAGTTTGTGGGAAATTTTCATTTTAAAACCAATTGATTATGTGTTTTATTTTATCATTTGGGGAAAGGAATGGACCTCAAAATGATAGGCCACATCCAAAAATATAGTCTTAGGCTAACGTTGTTTAACAATTCTGACATTATTTTGAAGTAATATTAAAAACAACTATTGGACACTTATTTTTCCATTTTGATAATTATATGGATGAAATAAATTCCAAGTCCATGTTTTCTTGATATAGAAAACAAGTATAGCATTTCTTTAGTTTAGATCTAAATGACTTTAAAATTCAGTACTGAATGGCAGTAGTCACACATAATTTTATGCATAAAATCATTTAATTTTACATTTCAAATATCAATGAACAAACCCAACATATGGGAATTTGGCTATAGATTTTAGAAATAAACAAGAAGAGACATTTTCCATGTGGTGAAACATATTGGGTATCTACTGTGGAGAACCGATCTTCCTAGATGATATGTTGATAAATATTTTATGTCAGCAAAGAACAAAGCATAGAAGACAGTGCTACAAACATGAAGAAGAAATAAAAAGTAGAAGCAAACTATTTCAAACTGAATTAAATAAAAGCTTATATGCACAGCAAGAGGAGGAGTACAGAGAACTTATTTTATCAGTCTGACAGATTAACTGACTGCACAAGACATGTTAAAAGGTTTTTTGAATAAACCAAATGCTATCTGCCTTAGAAATCATATGCACTTCATGATTAAAAGACAGAGATTCAAAGTAATGGCTCTTTGGATGCTCAAAATATAAATATTATATTTTTGGTATTTATAAAAGGAAAGCTTACCACTAAGAGATAAAATGTTGCTCAAGATCTACTTTTTACATAACAAGGGAGAAGGTATAAATTTTTTATATACTATAAATTTGTTTCTGTATTTGCTTGAATTTCTAAGTATTAATCTCTCCTTTTACTTCTCTACTATCTTCAAACATAAAATGATATTTCTTCTAGCCAGTTTGAAGAATCCATATAATATTAACTCAAATATGCAGGTTAATATGACTAAGAATCTGACTGAAAATTAGCCCAAGAATCTAAACTATGACAAAACAATACATTTATTAAAAATGAAATGGACGTCGTTACCCTAAGTACATGTATGAAGATACAAATGGTGTGAATATACTTTGTATATAACCAGAGATATGAAAAAGTGTGCTCTAATATGTGTAATATGAACTAAAATACATTTTGCTGGGGCTGGGGTTGTGGCTCAGAGGTAGAGCGCTCACCTAGCATGTGCAAGGCCCTGGGTTCGATTCTCAGCACCACATAAAAAAATAAATGAACAAAATAAAGATATTGTGTCCAACTACAACTAAAAATAAATAAAAAAATAATAATAATAAAATACATTTTGCTGTCATATAAATCAAATTAGAATAAACAAAATGCCAGTCTTATTCAGTCCTCTAATGTTTACTACATTTGGATGAAATATAACATGAGGATGTATTCCTGTTCCCAAGTAGCAATAGTTTCCTATTCAGTTTAAATCTTTCTACTGTACCATGAAGAGATATTACCATTGTTCATCTATTTTGCATCATCACAACTCACTAAAAACTTCCCCAATGATTCTTTTTTTTAAGTAAAATTAACTTTCAGCTCAACATGTACTTTTGTTTACAGAAATTAGAAGAGAATTTTTTTTAATTCCGCTAAATACCCAAAATAAAATGTGAGTTTCCTAATGTACAATCAATTATTCTAATCTTCTCCCAGTACTCTGAAATTGTATAAGAGAATTGTCAAATGTCAGAAAGAAATATGCTCATATGATAAATACTATTTAAGTAAAATCAAAGAATTATTTTTTTTCCCTACTGGGGGAGATTTTTTTTTTAAAGAATATCAACTAAGTTAAAAGAATATGCTATGTAAAAAAATAAATAAATAAAAGAATATGCGATGTGATTTTGAATTAGATAAGCATGAATGTCCTAATTACCTTATATTCTTTCCATTAAATATTTGCTACTCCTAAAGTGGTCAGATGGATCACATAAAAAAGAACTAAATGTAATGCATCATTATTCATTCAACATAAAACTATATGCAAGTATCACTATTTTCTGAGAACTTATTATAAGCCCTCTCAATTAAAATAATGAGCTCCTTTAACCATGTACACATAATATTCTCAGCAATCGCTTTTCCCTTTGGTTCAAAATTTTTGAATGAGAGACACTGAAATATATAATTTATAATTAATTATATAACCTAAATAAAAGATTTAGGTGTCTTAAAATTATATAGAATGTAGCATTAACAATGCTAAACCTAAATTGCTAAAAAGTATATATGTTTTCTAGACAACAGATGTGAGAACAAAACATATTATAGTGAAAACATTTTTAGGCCATTAATAATCAAAAGCCAATCATAGTCTGAGGAAAAATGATACATTGTAAGCAGGAGCATATAATTCAATAATAAATCCCCTCACAATAATTTTTGTCAAAACTTTTTGTTCAGAACTGATGGATTCTAGTACATTCAGGAAATTTTTATGTTAAAATAGATTAAATAGTGTCTAGTATGTCTAGTATCCTTCAGCACTTGATAAATACTTTTTGAATGAGTGAAAATATGTGCCACAATTACCTTGCAGCTTTCATTCTAGTCCAGTAAAAAAGAAATAAAACCAAACCTAAGAACAAAAACAAGAAATATCTTTAGCCCATTTCTACATCTAGCCACTGTTTCATTTAAATGGCTTGCTTGTTAGACTTTTGTGTTTACTCATTTCTTTCATAGAAAACATCCTTCAGTAGCATTATCTTTGTTTTCCAAACTATGAATTTTCTACCAATGAGAGCACCTGAAATCCTGTCCTGTTCATCATGTAGCAATGCCAATGCTACATTCTATATAACTTTAAGACACCTAAATCCTTTATTTAGGTAATATAAAAGAAAGAATTCTTTTATTTACTCTACCTTGTCTGGACAGAATTTCCAAACCTAAAACAGCAAAATAAAGCATTTCTGATATTCGATGAACTAACATACAATCATTGATTATTTATTATGTTTCAGGCCTTGCTACGCATTGGGAACACTGTAGTGAATAGAGGAAATGGTCCCAGATCATTTTTTAACAGTCTTGTCTTTGGTATGCTGTCTAAATGATTTTATTTCAGAAGCTATTTTTTTTTCAGTATTGGGGAATGAACGCAGGGTTGCTCTGCCACTGAGCTACATTCCCATCCAGTTATTTATTTAGGTACTGGGGATGGAATCCAGGAACTCTTAACCACTGAGCAACATCCCCAGCCAATTTTATTTATACTTTATTTTGAGACAGGGTCTTGCGAAGTAGCTGAAGTCCTTACTAAGATGCTGACTCTGGCTGAATTTGCAATACTCCTACCTCAGCCTCTGGAGTCTCTGAGATTACATGCACCACCTCACCCAGCATTTATTTTGAGACATGGTTTTGCCAAATTGTTGAGGCTGGCCTTAAAGTTGCAATTCACCTGCACCAGCCTCCTGAGTCGCAGGGATTACAGGCATATGCCATCCTGCCAGCTACAAATTCCTTTTTTTCTAAATTGCCAATTGAGTTGGTATTTTCCAACAGGTGACTGATCCAAATTAATCTATGTATAAGTAAATTTGCCTATTCATTATATTTCACATAAATAAAATTTTACAATAAAAGAGATACAGAACATAAAACATCAGGCTATTAAATTATTGTTGATATTTAAAATTTTAGAAGAAGCTTAAACACCCTATATAAACATACATAAATATTACAAGTAGGTAAGGCTGTAATTGAAAATGTTATTAATATAACTATAACAAGAGTAAAAGGACCATAAAATTAGACCTGATTTGAAGATACATGCAATCATTTTATAAACTTGAACTTTAAGAAAGTGAATAATCTGAACACTATGTCAAATAGAAAAGTACCTTCTATGGTTTTCAAAAAACATAGATCATAAACTATCTTAGCAGGAAAAAATATTGAAAAATAATTCATTGGACAATTGAGGAAAGTAAAAAACAGTATTATTTGTAGTGTCATAAGCAAGAAAAATAATTTAATTCTGTTGAGTAAATAATTGATGTAGATTCCATTTATATGACTGAATTTGACAGCAATTTTAAGTGCATAAATTTGACTATGGATTAGAAAGATAACTCATAGAGTTTACAATCATCTACCATCACATTACTTATTTGTAATGTAATCTCCACAACTTAATGTAACTTTTAAGATCAATGCATGTGTGTGTGTGTGTGTGTGTGTTTTATAACCCTTTTGAATATTTTATTTAGAGACAGCATCTTGCTGAGTTGCTAAGTGCTTCACTAAGTTGCTGAGGCTGGCTTTGAACTCATGATCCTCCTGCCTCAGCCTCCAGAGTAGCTGAAATTACAGGCATGTGCCACTGTACTTGGCATCAGTACATATTTATACTTCAAATATATAAGACAATAATTTACCCTCTTATATTTTTCATAGAACAATATTAATTAAGATCAAATTCAGAATAGTTAATCATGATTGTAATACTTGCTATGTTTTTCCATGTTTTTGTGCTGTAGAATGTAGTGGTCCAATTGAAATGTTTATCATCCAATAAGACAACAAAATAAACCACTTTACTAGTTCACATTGACTTAGCAATCAAGGAAGTCATTTGGTCTATATCATTAATGTATAATCCCAAATTAATATTTCATACTGCATAAACAGTAGCATTAACATTTGCATAAATACAATAGGTTTAGGAGACGAACTGGTCTACCTCAAACACTGTTATAAATATTGACATATCCATAAAAAGGCAACATAATTATAATTCTATATGTGTCATTCACTGTGTATATAACCTAATTTGTAAGAAAGGGACAGAAGAAAATAACTTCTATACTTCTACAAAAATATAGAAGTAAAAGAAGACAAATAATCCATTATTTTATTGTAATAGTTTGTTATATATATGTGTGTGTGTGTGTGTGTGTGTGTGTGTATATATATATATATATATATATATATATATATATATATATATATATATTCATTGTATCTTTAGATATTTTCAGCTTTGAACTCTGCTATTCAATACCATTTCTTCTCCTTTTTCTCCCCCTCTCCCTCCCTTCTTCTTCTCTTCCTTCTCCTTCTTCTTGTACCAAGGATTGAACCCAGGGGTCATTGACCACTGATCTACATCCTCAGGCCATTTTAATTTTATTTTCAGACAGGGCCTTGCTAAGTTGCTTAGATACTGGCTGAATTGCTGAGGCTGGCTTTGAACTTATGATCCTTCTGCCTCAGCCTCCCCAACCACTGGTATTATAGGCATGCACTACCGTGTCCAGCTCTCAATACCATATCTGTACTCATACTATCAGAGTGAGAGCTTAAACTTCTTTTCGTTATTACGAAAGCTTTCACTTTAAATGGTAGAAAACTTAGAAAATGAGTGATTAAGAGAGGAGGAAAAGAGGAATCATTGGGGACTCAAATGGAGTAAATTAAATTCCATGCATATATGGTTTTGTCAAAATGAACCAAACTATTGTTTAACTATAACACACTAACAAAAAAAGAAAAAGACAGAAAATGAGTGATTAAATTTGCCCAAGTTTTCAAAGCTATTAGTATTTAGATCCAGACCATTTGGATCTGAGAGTGGTCTTTTGATATTTTTTTTTTGTTTTGTTTTGCTAAATGAGTCTATACATAAATAAATAAGCTCTGAAAGCATTAATGCTGAATACAATATACATCTATCTCTATCCATCTGTGTATCCATTGACGTGTCTATCCATATTCACACATAGATATTATTAATAAACAGAATTCACACAAATATGTGCACTAAAATATCATTTCTAACAGTCCTTCAGCTTTCATCTCAGTTCTTTTATAAATACATGTAGATTAATAAAATATTATGATGTAATTAAGCAGTTCATATTTTAATACCCATTCAAATAATTACTGATTGTCTCTTTGTTTCCTACATGTTAACCCTTAAAAATTATTGAATTTAGCCTAAGAAGAACTTGATATAATTAAAGAAAAATTTTTGTTTCAATGCATCCACTTAGTTTTATTTTGTGATTATCAAAAAAATGTTGTTAAGGCCTGATATTGTGGCTCAGTGGTACAGTGCTTGCATAGTATGTGTGAGGCACTGGGCTAAATTTCCAGCACCATATATAAATAAATAAAATAAAAGTTCATCAACAACTAATAAAAATTTTTAACAGGTTGTTAAAATTTTAATTATAAAAAAATAGAAGGTTAGAAGTTTGTGCTTTTTTTACTATACCAATCCAATTAATCAGATTTCTTTGCTTTTCTTATCATGAAAATATTTCTAAATTATATTGAGTGCAACAAAATTTAAAGAATATATCTCTAAGCAAATATATATCATTTTCCCTATTAACAAAAATTGATGGAATCCAAGATAGAACTTTATTTTGTCCTAACCAGAATTCAAATGGTGAATAATTAGAAAATATTTGAAATTTTCCATTGCGATCAGTAGTTTCTAATTTTCCAATACTTAGAAAAAAATTGGATAACTTTACAAAAACTCATTTCCAGGCTCTACTCTCAGAGTAAAGATTATATTGATAGGATATGTCATCTATATATTCTTTGTATTTTACTGTGAAAAAATACACATAATATTTAGTAAATCAGAGCCTGAATTTTAACAAAATCCCAGAGGTAATTTATCTACACATAAGGACCCAAGGTGCTCTGATTTTAACTGTTTTAAAACCATGCATAACACTTTTTTTCATTCAAATATTTGTAACTGTGATTACAGACTCATGCTGCTGTCATGTAGCAGTCAGATAACTGTGAATGTTTTGCACAGACTGCAAATACAATTATTGAGATATTAGAATGATCAAAAATTGAAAATTTTCACAACTGTATATCTTATTCTGATGTTGCAAATTCCACCATATTAACAAATTAGAAACTTTTGATGCACCTGTACTTAATCAACCCACTAGATTAAACAAATCACATTATTCACACAGTGAATAAAACATATTGACTAAATGAAGTCAGTGTGCTGGATGACCTCAAGTAGGATGCTGCCTTCTATGTATGATCACTTACTTCTGCTGCCAAAATGAGTTTTTTTTTTTTTAAATATTTATTTATTTTTTTAGTTATCTGCAGACACAACATCTTTGTTGGTATATGGTGCTGAGGATCGAACCCGGGCTGCACGCATGCCAGGCGAGCGCACTACCACTTGAGCCACATCCCCAGCCCCCAAAGTGAGTTTTATGCTTATGAAAAAGTAGATGTTTATATCAGCTGATCTTGCTATTGAAATTATTTAATTTATTTAAAATCTTATGTTAATTAA
>NW_026000250.1:1573314-1584176 GCF_001458135.2 Marmota marmota marmota
ATATATTTATATGCACATGAATATGTATATACATGTATATATACATATACACATATGTGGTATATATGAATTTTAAAATTATTTATGTCTTCATTCTGATTTCTTTAATGCACCATTCTATAACTTTTCCACTGTACTTGTTACTCCTATTGGAATATAATAAGGTTATGTACTTGTAAATAAAACCCTAATGTTCTATTTCTAACCCAAGAACGTTAACCTTCTGAATGAAATTTACGTCTAATTTCTGGTCTGCGCTATTGTATTCTTGGTGTGATTGTATGAGTGTGTTCTTGTATGGAAAAAAAATATTTCCAATAATCTGGAATGGCTATAAACTAGTAGACTTTTCTTTGTCATTTTCTAAACTCTATAATAAATATTTTATTCAATATAATATGAAATGTTATCTTTAAAAAATAACACAATTGTATAATTTCAATTTTTAGAAAAACTCTATAATATATTAATGTTTGTTATACATAGACTGTATCAAGAACTCTCTTTTTTCATGAATTATCCCTTCAACAACTCCATGACATGCCTTTAATTTCTGTTTAGTACATGAGAAAACTGAGGTTCAGATAGGACATAAAATAATAGAGCTGAAATTCAAACAAGATTATGACTCCAGAGCTCTTTGTGGGCTTAACCATTGAATGACAACAGCCCTCCTGAATATTTCTTGGCAGAATGGATGGAGTGCAATATAAATTGAGGTCTTATGCAAAATTTAAATGTAATTCTGAGACTGGGTTTTAGTCCATGTCCAATTATTACATTTGTGTATAAACTGTGCAAGTAATATATCCTTCTTTAATCCTCAATTTCCACAATTGTGAAATATTATATTTGTATATATTATTCGACATGTACATTCATTGAAAACCGAATATTTACACTCTCATATTACGGAATAAATATTGAATTAGTAGGTTGACAAGAGATCCAATTTCTCCCTTTTCTCTTGTTTGATGGCTCTTGTGCTTCTACATCTGGTGAGAATTAATATCTAAGAATAGTATGGAGTAAAACAAATGCAATTTAATAGCTTAATATAATCTATTATAGAGAAGATTCAAACTACTATATCAGAAATTGATTTAAAAGTTAGTACATTTCAAATATGTGCTTTGTCCTAATTCTGTTTTGTTGACTGTGATTATATGTTCATATTTTCAACACAAGAAATGCCAAAAGAAAATGCCTATGCTATGTAATAAGATTTTCCTCAAAAATGAAATTCCATACTTCACTTAGAGGCAAATGATCATGTTAATCAAGAATGGGCAAAAAAAAAATAAGATTATGCCTATGTTGATCTTTCTGTTCTCAACCAATTTTGTTCATTGAAGAATGTCAAACATTTACTGTTAAAGCTTGGAAAATAACAGTGATAACTTATATTTTATTTGAAGACAAGTTTTTAAAAATCCTATTTGCTATAGCATATTTAATTGGTGCTTCTCTGCAAAATGTCAAGGCCATCTGCAAAAGACCAGATTAACTTATGTGAATCATTCTAAAATGATATGAAAATCTGTTGCTATATATTTTTAAGTGCACTGTTTTTTTCTAGCTAATAATTCTCCAGAATCTTTTGGTCTTCGAATAGGGTAGTACCATTGATCCTTCTTGTTCTGGAGCTTTAGCTTCTTGGACTGAGCAGCTACTGGTTCTTCCAGCTTTCCAGCCTACAGACAGCCATTGTGGACTATCCAGCTTCTAGTCTCATAAGCCAACCTAATAAATCTCCCTTTCATAATTGTACTTCCTGTTGATTCTGTTCCTCTAGAAAACCCTAATACAATATTGTGTAATGGAAATTTCCAAAGACAGTAGATTTATGTGCTCTTACCACACACAAAAAGCAACTATGTGAGATGATGGCTATTTTAATTTGGTACCTATAGTAACCATTTAACAATGTATATCATTGTCAAAATATCATGTGTACACTTTAAATTTATACAATAAGAAATGAATAAAAATATAGGGTGATATTCAGGGAGAAAATGGTATCCTTCCATATTCTTTCTTTTGTTAATTCTGCATTTTGATACTTTGAAGATGACTCTCAAATGTTAAATATAGGTGTTATTAAGTAATAATAAAGAAATTGAAATCTGGCTTGGCTTTAGCAAAACATACAGCATGACAAAAAAAAATGAGGGTAAATTAAAAACTTCCGTGAATTGAAGGCTTTTGATAACATGTTTTACTCTTTCAGAATTGTCATGCAATCAAAGGATAGAAACAAACATGAAATTATCCTAATCCTTCTCTTTCTTCACTGCAGGACTGAATTTCAGTCATTTGTGACAATGCTTCAAGTCCTACATTCAATTATATTTGGAAGAGATGACTCCATAACCTACTAAGCATATTTTTCCCAGTGGTCTATCTTACTATAAAGAATCAATTCCTCTCCCTACCCCACATGAGTCAGCCTCCTTATATCAGAGAAAACATTCGGCATTTGTTTTTTTGGGATTGGCTAACATCACTTAGCATTTTCTTCTCCAACGCCATCCATTTACCTGCAAATGCCATGATTTTATTCTCTTTTATTCCTGAGTAAAATTCCATTATGTATATATGCCACATTTTTTATCCACTCATCCACTGAAGGACATCTAATTTGGCTCTACAGTTTAGTTATTGTGAATTGTGCTGCTATAAACATTGATGTGGCTGTGTCCCTGTAGTATGCTGGTTTTTAGTCCTTTGGGTATAGGAGAATTAGATGAATTCTAGATAGGGAAGAGGGGTGGGAGGAAAAGTAATTGGGCAGGGGATTAGCAAGGGCAGTGGAATGTGATAGACATCATTATCCAAAGTACATGTGTGAAGACTAGAATTGGGTGTCAGCATACTTTATATATAAACAGACATATGAAAAATTGTAGTATATATGTGCAATAAAAATCATAATGCAAAAAAAACCCCAAATTACAAGTTTAAAAGCATGAATTGGTGTGATCATACTTTATATACAATACTTTGTATTACACATATATACCACTGTATGTATAATAAGAATTGTAATACATTCTGCTGTCATGTATTTAAAAATAAAATTAAATTAAATTAAATAAAAACCCTAGTTCTCTAGAGATAAAAGATACGAAAGATCTTCTGTTCAATATAATTTGTTATTTATAAATTTAAACCATTCTAAATTAGTACAAAGTATATGAACCTAATTCTTTATTGCCAGATGAATTTGAGGCATTATTCAAATCTATGCTATAATTTGTTGATATTTAAATAAGGTTACCTGTAGAATCATTCATTTTAACACATTAGAGAAGATAAATTAGATTTATCACACATGACTGGTGGATGAAAAAATCATGTTAGCTGGGGTGTCCTGTGCTGCGATAAAAAATAAACAAAAATTCACTAACTTGAATCATATCTAATTTAGTTATTTCTTCATTTATTTAAGTTTCTATATAGTTAGTACATTAAGGTTATATTTAGTGATAAGCACTTTGAGGATCTCTATCCAAGATCTGAATATTATATCTTTCATTCTGACAGTCTCTAAAATATTAATGGATTTGCTGTTAAAATTTAAATATTTTAGAGTTCATATTATCCAACTTTATAAAGTAGCTTCCAAGCAATCTCTTCATTGATACACTTTGAAGTTAATTCTCAGAATTTTACTGATGGGAATTATTGAAATCCATGTTGGGATTAATTGGTATTTTTTATCCTTTTTTCTAAGCAATTTGTTATATTTAAAAATATAATATTGTGCATATTATAAATCATTGGGAGAATGGATTATAAAAGAAAAGTTAATCGTTAACATTTTTGATGCTAAAATGATATTCAGTCTGGAGAATCCAAAAGAGAAAAGCAAATTAGCATTCCATAATAAAAGAGAATGAAATTAAACTTAAAAAAAAAACTAGCTATCACAGGATGATGATTAAATATAATTATTAAGAAGAAATGTCTCTGAAAGGTAACTTTTTGCACTCAATGGTGTTATACAATATCCTGTAATTAACAACATCTTTTGATTTATTGTTTTAAAAATCTTTAATCTTCCAATGTTTCTGAGTGTATCATTCTGTTGGGACTCATTTTGCTTAAAATGTCTTTAGTACATCAGTAGATGAAACGAAAAGAAGGGGAAGAGGTAGAGGGAGGAGTTAGGGAAAGAGTTGAATTTCTTCACTGATGCCTCTTTACCTATATCAACCTGAACTCTCAAGAAATTCACAGAATGTTTAAAAATGCTTCAAGAAATTATTAAAGAGCATGTGTCTTTAAATGTAATGTGTGGGGTGTCCTGTGCTACACTAAAAAATAAACAAAAATTCACTAACTGGCATCATATCTAATTTAACTGTCTCTTCATTTACCTAAAATCCTATGCCCTGCCTTTATTTTTTAACTCAAGTACTTTTTTTATACTTTCCCATATACATATTTCTATGCTATGTTTTTATACCAAATGCAAGTTGACTTGATTCACAGTCTTCCAGAAAAACTGCATTTTGGGGTCATCATATGGAGGAAGATCTTATGTCTCTGAATCAATGTGTCATCTGTCTATATTCCTTCAAGTTTAGGTCACATTTCTTTGTCCTTTTAAGTGCTAGACTCCTATTTTAATATACTAGAATTGGCCATGAAACAAGGAGATTGCTAGGACAATACAAGAGATAAATTATTTTTATTATTGTAGCCCACCTGGTGTTATTAGCTTCAGATATATGATCCTAAAGACACTCCTCTTTTCTTTATTTTTATGCCAGTTCATAACCTCTGTTTTATTACATAAGTGCTATTAATTCACAATCGCATCTAATACCCAGATTAATTCTCAGTTATGTATTTATGCATAGCTTGATATTCATTGAAAAGCCAGGTTTCTTCTTTGTGTTTTTCAAACACAAAAGCATTAAAAATCCCATGCATGTCTACCTACAATGTCACAACACAGAAGTATAAATATATCAGGTTTATCCTGTAGAAGAGGAGAAACATCTTTTCTTCATCCATTTTAGGATCATGACAAAGCACATATAAAAATGTCATATTAACAAGAGAAATACATACAGATTAACTTAATATAAGTGACACTGAAGACAATAATAAGGAGATGAAGGAATAAGTAAATGTATACTTTTATATTTAGGTCTGATGAAAAGTGGATATTTGTGGAGAAACGTGATTGGACAAAGGGAATATGATCTAATGGCAATAAACTGGAGGGAACAGTGAAGTTCATTTGTTCAGAGTCTTCTCTGTGACACTTTGTTTTCTGAGATAAACATGTTCTTTTCCTCTGGGTATATAATGGGATACTTCTCTAATGAATATCTTATGACCTGATTCAGGGGACAGACAGAAAATTGTCCTGACTTTCATGACCTGCTTCATGTGAGAAATGGGAGAGTGGTTAAGAATGATTTTCCTGCTTCTTCTGTTTCTCATATTTTTTCAGCTTAAAGTATTAAAAATGCAAAGGTACCATACTTTGAAGTAGAAGGTTATGAAGTTCATCAATCAATTCCAATGAATGCTTTATGCATAATTAATTTTTTTAAAAATTGAACACAACAAAATAATCTATTCCTTTAACAATAACTGCATTGGGTGGAAGCAATGACACTCAGATATGTTCATTCCATTGTATAAGTAAAGTATGTATTGATGCAATATACATGAACTTTTTAAGGCAACAAAGGACATCTTTCATTTTGAGATTTGAATAGTTTTGTCATTATATTAGGATTATGGAAAATATCACTTATAGACTAGGCTGCATGACTGCATACGAAGATAAAATATATGACCTCTAAATTTCCTTACAATACCAAACTTCCATAGGCTTTAAAATATTTCCTCTCTCTTATTTTTGTCTTATTAATTATCACATTAAGTTCAAACCACGCAGCAGGCCATTCATTGTAGTATGATGAATGCATGATATTTTCTATTCAATCTTCCATTATTTAGCAGTTGTTGCCTTATTGTTTCCAATATACATAAATCATATTGCTGTTAACCTGTTACCCATATCTGTAGTAACTTTTTTATCTTTTATATCCTTCTTTTTAAAATCAATGTTTTAATCAAGAATTTTATTAGGGTCTATTTCTACCTTTGTAATCTTTCAGACTAATTTAGTTATATTTTCTCTTTTATAAAAATAATTTAAATGGAGATGTCTTGGAAAATTGAGAATGGAACCACCATTTGGCCCAGCTATCCCTCTCCTCAGTTTATACCCAAAGGACTTAAAAACAGCATTCTACAGGGACACAGCCACATCAATGTTTATAGCAGCACAATTTACAATAGCTAAACTGTGGAACCAACCCAGATGCCCTTCAATAGATGAATNAATTTTACTCAGCAATAAAAGAGAATAAAATCATGGCATTTGCAGGTAAAAGGATGGAGTTAGAGAAGATAATGCTAAGTGAAGTTAACCAATCCCAAATGCTGAATTTTTTCTCTGATATAAGGAGGCTGATTCATAGTGGGGTTGGGATGGGGAGCATGAAGGGAATAGATGAACTCTAGATAGAGCAGAGGGGTTGGAGGGGAAGGAAGGGGGCAGGGGGTTAGAAATGATGGTGGAATGTGATGGACACTATTATCCAAAGAATATGTATTAAGACATGAATCGGTGTGAATATACTTCATATACAACCAGAGATATGAAAAATTGTGCTCTCTATGTGTAATAAGAATTGTAATGCATTCTGCTGTCATATATAAATAAAAAAATAATAAAAAGAATACTTGAAGAGAAAATATATATTTCACAGCACCAAAAAAAAATTCTGCATTTGTTGCAGGACTCCTATTTTCATTTAAAACTGTAGGCCATTTCATGTGAGAAATCTTTTCTTTTGCATCTTTAAAAGATTCAAAGGCAATAAAAGCACAGTGCTAAAGTGTGATACACTTAATAGAAGCCAGAAAAATTAATTAATGAGCAGATGCTAAGTTTAAAGGAAGAAGCAAGGGCACACATGGACAATTAACAAATTAATTATAGTCTTAGTTATCCCTCTATTATTAAGGTCATTTATGTTTATATTTTAAGTACAGTAAATTATTCTTAAGTATCAGACTCTGACTCACTAAAATTACTTTTATTTTTTAAATATTTTGCTTTTCTTTATAGGTAGTCACTGAAACTGAGGCTATAAAATTTCACTGACACCTTTAGAATAAGAAGGGAATTTACTGAAATTATTATGTACTTATCTTTAATTATAATTATGGATAGCTTCCTCACTTACTATTTTGCTAATCATCCATTATTATTGTTGATGTTGATCTGTCATAGTATAAAACATATACACATCCAATATATTTGCCTCTTCACGTTTTCAAACATCCATTTTTTAAAATTGTCATCTAAAAGCCTGTGTTTCCAGCTTATGCAACACATTTATTGGTAACAAGGATTAAGTGTTTTAATTATACTCAAAAGGATTCATTTTAGGTGACCTGGCTTTGTGCTAAATTTCATGGGCACAAATTATATGAAAATTAAATACAGTGTTACCAACCTGAAACTACTTGCCACCACACATACCCCAACTTTCATTTGATGATTTCTCTCTCCTTGATGAAAACCATCAGGTGATAATCTCAAGAAAAAATATTTTAGGATTAATAGAAGATGGAAACTTTAAAGCCTTTGGTATTTTAACCAGATTTAACAATTTATGACATTACATTGTTTTGGTATGGGGAATGAATCCAGTGGTGCTTAACCACTGAGCCACATCCCCAATTCTTTTTTGATATTCTATTTGGGGTCAGGGTCTCACTGAATTGCTTAGGGTTCGCAATAAGTTGCTGAGGGTGGCTTTAAACTTGTGATCCTCTTGCCTCAGCCTCCTGAGACACTGGGATTATAGATGTGCACCACAATGACCAGCAAATTACCTTTTAATAGGTAAGTAGTTGATTCTTCTCTGAGACTAAATGTTCAGATATTATTTATTAAAAATACAAACACACAGCCAGTTGTAACTCAGACAGGCAACAAAAATGTATCAAGATGCACTTTTGAAAAAATTCAGAGTATATACCTTGTGCTATATGCCTTTCCTATTGTACTCTGATGAGATATTGCTATGAAGTATAGTTTCCTGAATAGTTGACAATGAAAATATACTATGTTCTTGAGTCTATGGAAGCAAGATGAATGATTATAAGATATACTATGTTGACATACTGAATATTTAATCAGGAGAACTGAAGATCTTATGTATATTTCTAGTTTCTGGAATTATTGTTTTGTCCAATTCTTCCTAAAACTCACCTCACAATCATGTTTTGTAAGGGACTGTTTTCTAACTGAATGTTTTAATCTAATTAAAATATACATCAGCTATTTGTTTCTCATTTTCTTTTGCTCATCTATAATTTTTTTTGTCATTCAGTTTTCTGCATACATATTTCATCCAAATTAGCATGAGAGATTTATTGTTTACACTGTTTTAAATTATCTAGAATTTCACACAGGTTTCCCTCTTTGTACAAAAGACACTATTAATTTGTTTTCTAAATTATTGAAGATTCTTTAATTTTACCTTCAGGTTATCTTCATTCTGAATTAATGGGTTTTCATTTTATTCTTTCCTGATGATTTTTTTTCCTAAAGTGGTACTAGACAAAATACCAAAAATAAGGAAATTAAAATTTTGTATTTGGTTATGTATTATCATGTAAGGTATCTATTATGAGAGAACTTGTTTTAAAAATTTCAGCCTACATTTTCACATTTAAATTTAATTCACTATGAGTAAAGATATCACACTCTGCCAAAGACTGACACTTATGTTTTTTTCTTTTTCATTTCCCTTAAGCAATGCCAGTAAAAAAAGTAGCATCATCTAATTATAAAATTTTCCTGTGACATTTGAATAATATATATGTTTGTTATGAAAGATAGTTCATTCATATTCTTTCCATTCATCTTTTTGCTAAAAATAAATGTTAAGTGACATACAGGTAAATGACACAAGTCTATTTAGACATCATGGCATGAATGTGTAAGTAGAAAAATAGATAAGTGGATAGATAGAAGGATAAAATAAAACCTACGTTAAATACATCTGTAGGAATCTTATGCTGTGCTATCTTAGAGAAGAAAAAATGATGCACCAGATTGTTCTTGAATCCCAAATATGAAGCTAACTCTAGCAAATAAGATAGTTTGGGGTATTTTTGGCTTACAGGAATCTACTGTGTGTTCAGAGATGTTTCTCACTGTTTTCCCACTATTGACTTCACCAGTATTATTTGATCTTGAAAGAACATGTACATGTTGAGTTGCACCTGTATTCCAAACTCTTGATATAGCAAAAATTTTTTAAAAAGACAACAAAAATAAGTTATCATTCTCTGTAACCAAGTATTTTCAAACATTAAACTAGGAGTTTTACATACATTATGCCATTATTTTCTGTATACCTACCATCTGAGGTAGGCATTATTATACCTAATTAAAATAAAATCAGTATTCATTTCCAGGATTGATTCCAAAACTGATGTTTCCTTCACTATTCTACACTGTTTCATTTTTTGAGATCATCTACAAGTTTTCACAATACTGATGTTTTGTCAACACTTTACTTCTAACATAGATGTTCTCAGAGTAAGAATCTAACAAAATGGAATAGGGTTTATAGGACACCTTCCATCTCCTTCATACATTGATAAGACGTTACGTAAACCATGATAAAGTGAGAATTGCTAAGTGTGAACATAAGCATCCACAGTGTGCCTCCAAAATGTATGTCACCTTCAGAAAGCAATCAAGAAAGAGGGTTGAAGATTATTTATTATTATTATTACTATTATTATCATTATTATTGCTGCAAATTATAAGCATTATTCATTTCCCAGCTATTTATATTTTTTGTTCAGGACAAGTGCATTAAGGAGATATTGAAGCTATCAAAGGGCAAATGATTTATAGAACAATTTTTCAGATTGGCTTATAGTCCCTTGTAGTGTTACAATGATAGTGTTACAAGGATAGTGTTTTAAAAATCAAGAAACAAAACAATCAAAGTAAATACCAATATGAATCCCTCTCTATTTTATAGTGCAGAAATTGTCTGTCCCTTGTTAAACAAACTACATTTTCTATGTACAAATCTACATTAATGAATTTATGATATGCTTTGAAATAATACAACAGAGCTTACTATATCTCAACTGAAATAATGTTGAAGATGATTCAATTCAAAATTAAATTTTAATTAAGTCATAAATATGAAAAAATATATTTTGAAAACTTTAGAAAGTTTGCAAACCAAAGTTTTTGGTGAGTTTCTCTAATAATTCAGAGCTCTAATTATAACACTTCATTGCTACTAGAAATAAAATTATAATGATGTCAGCATACAAAGTAGTTAATTTTGTTAAATAATTATATTTTAATTTTATTTCACTGTCATATTTCTGGACAACTAAATTGAAACACTTCTCTTACATTTTTAACAAAGAGTGCCCATAGAATTTCTTTAGCAACAGTTTTGAATGCATATACTACCCATATTTAATCCACACTTACTTGATATATCAAGCACTGAATTACCTGCCCAGAGGAATGCAGAAAAAGAAAGAAAGGGAAGAGACAATTTTTGAGGAAGACAGGATATGATCTAATGACATCATATACTGGGGAATAAAATTCTAAAAGAGAAAACTGTTTTTAAACATCCTATTTAAAGTAGATCTGGCTGTTTAAAGTTGAATTAATTGGATTTTTTTGAGCCAATATAAATGACATTTGTGTTTAAAGCTATATATATATATATATATATATATATATATATATATATATATATTAATGT
>NW_026000250.1:1589274-1600456 GCF_001458135.2 Marmota marmota marmota
TTTTAAATTTTTATTTATTTATTTATTTTCATGTGGTGCTGATGATTGAACCCAGGGCCTTGCACATGCTAGGCGAGTGCTTTACCACTGAGCCAGAACCCCAGCCCTTGAATTATGTTTTTATTCATTTTTATTAGATGGGGCATTTGGGGGCTAATCAAATTTTAATAAAAATGTATTGACAAACTATTTTTTCACTATAATATATTAGTGAAAATTGATTAAAAGTAATATTTCCTTTATTTTTTTTCTTTAAATGAAATTTTAAAATTATTTAGGATTCTAACCTTATTAATATAGTCAGAGGAATGAAAAGCAGATTGATTCTAAGGCATACAAATTAATTTCCATATAGGCGATATACAACGAGATAATTCACTTCTTTAGCTATAGGCAGTTTCCCAAATGTTTGCATTGATTTTATATTGTAAGTTGGTGATTCTCAGGTAACAAAGGATATGAAAAGATTGGTAGTTTGTTTTCAGACTGTCTAAAGATAATATTATTAAAATTGCTGAAGGTTGAATTAAAAGATATCTTAGGCATGTGAGATAATACTTGCTTAAGGACAATGTCCCCTATATTTCCCAATCCTTCTTAAATACATATATGTTCTGTGCATTTACAAATACTTTGGTTATTTGAAGTGCATTTTCTTCTTATTTCCTTAGAGATGTTAGTGTTTCTGTCAAAACTGGACATTGAGTTCTCTTGTAAGTCTTAAACTCAAATAAAATTCTATGAAATCATTGCTATTTTTTATTATAATCCTAATTCAATGACAGCAATATCATCTAGGGAAAACGTCCCGCCTTTTAGATTACAATTATATAAGGTTCAAATATTTTAAATGGAAAGTTCCTATGAGTAAATTTTATAAATGCATTAATAAAACTACCTCAAATATCAACACATTTTCTTCACAATTGTGCAGATGTAGAGCTATGAGCATTAAAAAATTATGAAGGAGACTCACCTTTTTAAATTATAACCTGAGGGGGAGTATTAAAAATCATGCACATTAATTTTATTTCCAAGAGCCAAAATTATACAATAAAATTGAGGTTGGTTTCTATTTTTTAACAATTTTAACATTAACAAAAGGAAAAAAAAAGACTAAGTCCTCTAGTTAAAGCTGCATATTGCATACTGTACAATGGAATTCAATTTAGCTTGTAATTCAATATTAATTTCTCTCAGTGATTATATTTTAAAGCCAAGGTTTTAAAAATAAAAATATGCATTAACTTACAAACCAATACTATAAAAACATGCTATCATGCATAACAGATGGATGCAATGTTGTAAACTTGACTTATTTGGATTTATGTTCCAGATATAGTACTGCCTCTGTTATTACCTCAATGCTGAATGACAATGAGCCACATTTAACACACTACAGTATGATTATATTTTCAGAATAGTTCTAACGCATATTTTAAATCAAACTTCCACAACAGAAATAACACAATTTTGTTCCTCCTATTGTGTTTTAGACATATTTTTTCTAACACTTTAATAGTTTCTCTGAACTTATGACTGAACTCAGTTGCAATGCAAATTATTTTCCAAGAAATGGTCAAAGTTCATTCACATAGCCAAGTTATTTACGTCCACTAAGACCAAACTACCTGAAACCAAGCTGTTCTATTGGAAAGGTACCTCATCCTTGGACAGTTAGTCCAGAAACATTGTTTTTATCACAGAAAATTAACACTCTAAAGTGAAATGAATAAACTGCTCAATTGACATTGGAAATCAAAATTTTAGTCAAACAACTGTGCCAAGCTACTGAATAAATATGTAATCAATTGCCATGGAAAATTGTATAGTATATTTATTCTTCTTAACTCTTATTTTTCCATATTTAATATTTTTATTCTCAATCCTATTTAGCATTATCTCCATCATACTGATAAAAATAGAACACAAAAGTTCAAAAATGAATCAGAACATAAATATGCATATTGGAATGAACAGTCACAAAATTCAAGGCAGCCTGAAATTTGGCAGAATGCCATTTAGAGGATATGTTCACAATGGATGAAATCTTAAAGATGCTTTCAGTACAATAGGCTGAAGTCTATTAATTTTAACCCTGGAAGGCAGTCATTGATAACTGTTCTCCAAAGACATTAAAGCAGATGGTAAGTCTCATACTCTCACATGAAACATACTTTATGCTTCTACACAGATGGAAACTGCTGAAATGGAAGGAGTTTCTTTCTCTATTGTTTAACAATATATTGGAAGTTATAAGAAAACTTATTTTGTCAGAAGATAATTCTTTAATTACATCTCAAACTTTCTTCCACCTCAATAATCATGAGTATGTTATCATCTTTCAGTGAAGCTCACTAGTCAGAGATTCTCAACAAGACTACACATCACACCACTGGAGCCTTCAGATAATTTAGGTAGTGATGAGGTGTATTTTGAAAGAGCTTATCACTTATCAGGACATATGTTCCCCTGCAGGACAGAGCATTCTCACCCACTCATCCTCCTTGAAAATCACTAATTTCTTCCCCCCATAAAACTCAGAATACTATGGTAAAAGGCTTGAATATAGAAGCATATGAATCACTACTGATTACTAGCTTTTTATTGTCCAGATTTAAATTATTCTAAAATCTCACTAATTTTGAGGCCTTGGTTTTCAGTGATGGCCTATTTGATCCCTAAAGGATATATGTGGCAGACACTATTAACAGACAACAAAGATATCTATGATACTAATGATCAGCCTGCTAGTTGCATCATCTGTGCTGTCTGGTCAGGGTGATTCTGTAGGAGTCCCTGCTTTTCTAGGGTTGACAGACTTCGTGAATTGTTTCTTTTTTATACAATGATGCATGGTAAAAATTGTCACTTTGAGATCTTAGTTTCCCTTCTACACACCCAGGAATTTCTTTTCAAATGTGGCATTTCTTATTGGTCAAGGTAAGCTTTATCACATAGGTGAAAGGGGAAAATCACATTGCACTGAGTTAACTTCTCCTTAATATAAGCAAAAAGATATTTATGCCAGTTTCAGTCATTGACTCTTGCCAAGATATTTATCATTTTCCCAATATGTTAATATTTTTGTTTTTATTGAACAACACAGATGAAAAATACCAGCTTTGAAGCATCTACAATGGATTTAGCCCCAACCAGGCATCATCTGGTACAGGACACATTCAATTCATCACCCTCGATGGAGTGGTATCTGGGCTGTATTCAATGTTATCTCTTCTTGCCTTATTGAAAGCCAAAGAATATGAGTCCATCTGCTCCAGATTCACCCTACCATATGTGTTATAAAAGCTCTTCTGCCTCAGAAGAGAGGGTGAAACTATAAATACCCAGGTGCCTTGACCCAGCTGGATTTATTTAGTTTATGTTAATCATACCATCAAAGAAGCTAAAAGGTTACATTTTCAGATGGCACAACAGTGCAAGCATGATCACTGAAAGGAATATAAATAAGTAAATATATAAGGGTTCATGTATATGAAAAATTAAAAAGACATTTTCATACATATAGAAAGACAAAAGTTATTGTGTGCTAGACATTTGACCACCTGTCCTATCTGTAGGTGGGAGGGACCACATAACAAAGTGTTATAAAAGTGCTTTACCTATAATTTCAAAAAGTTCAGAAGGAAATTTTAAAAAAGATAATATATAAGGGAAACTATGACAAGTACTTTGGCTTTGCACATGGTCCTGCTTACCTTCATTATCTCCAAAGAGAAAAACCAGGGGTAGAGGGGGAGTCACTCTCATGTGGATGGGCTGGAAGAGCAAATAGGCACAGCAGGGCGAACATAAGGCAAAGCACAGGGATGTGTACCAAGCAATCCACTGCCACATTGCTCAGTTGATTATGGACACAGATACACAGTTCAATTCATGCTAATAAGGATTATTAGTTCTCAGAGAAAAATCAGTGCCATTTTCTTTCTTTTTTTTTAAAGAGAGAGAGAGAGAGAGAGAGAGAGAATTTTTAATATTTATTTTTTAGTTTTCGGCGGACACAACATCTTTGTTTGTATGTGGTGCTGAGGATCGAACCCAGGCCACACGCATGCCAGGAGAGCGCGCTACCGCTTGAGCCACATCCCCAGCCCCAGTGTTGTTTTCTTTATGATGCACGAACATGTTCTGAGTTTTATTATGACTGAATGTTGCACCTACAAGAGATGCTGCTATATCATTTGTACACCTGGGTGAGAAATTACAGTGGTGCCAGTTAATACTCAATTGCATAAATAATTCTTTTTCATATTATTTTTAGTCTCAAACCCAATTCAATATTATAGGTAAACACTCTAATAAGAAGATCAATTTGATTATAAGAAAAATTGAATTCCTTCAGATGGAATATGGATACATGCAAAAAGTCTTACAAGAAAGATAATATTTCTTTAGATTATGTATCATGTCCCCATTTATTTATGATGTCACTAGCTGAATTTTAAATTGACCAGCACCAGAATACTTTACAAGTATTACGTTTGGCTATTTTCTGAATCAGTGACTCTTATTATGCCCATGAATTTTTGGATAGATCTCTTTTTTTGAAAGAGTGTTATTAATGGTAATAAAACCAATAGTAATAATGTTAAAAATAATTAACACTTTGGAGTATTTATACTATGACAGGAGTATCATTCGAAGTTAGCAACAGCTTTATGAAATGGCAGTATTATTATTCCTATTCTCTATATTAGCAACCAGATGATCAGAGGTGTTAAAAAACCTTTTGCAAATTACAAAGAAAAACTGGTAACTATGAGGAGCAGAATTCAAAATCTTTCCTGCTGCTTGCCTGTTTGCACACCTAAATCACTAACTTCTGGGTATATAGATCAATTATCAAGATAAAAGATAAACCTCATAAGATGATTGATCCAGAGTTTATGAAATAAACCTGTAGGGTTACTTTTGTTTCTTTCTTTTCCAGGATATTTGATCTATTTTATTCTATTGAATATAGAAATTTATTTTAAACTATAAATGATTTAGAAGTTTAGATCTTTTATTATTCCAAATGGCTTTTTTGTTCTTCCAAAAGACAGTAGGAATGTGTGAGTGTATATATGTGTGTGTACATGTGCAAAGTTAAAGAATTATGGGGAAAATACTACAATAATTCTTCTTTCAACCATAACGCACTTCATTAACACTTAAATATTCCCTTTTTAAAAAAAAACAATAAAAACTAAAGCTAAAATGGATTAGCAAGAAGATAAGAAAAAGAAGAAAAGGAAAAAGGCAGGTAGTAAATGGGAAGAGAGGAAAGAAGAGAAGGTAAAGTTTTCCTAATTTGTTTAAATATTTTCTCTAATATAATTCTGAATAGTAAAGTATCAAGAGTAATAAAAACCACAGGATACATTTAAACATTGTCAAAATTGGATAGGTTACTTTGGGCAAGTCACCATATCTAAATTTTTACATTTATAAACAAAGAAACTTGGACAAAACATTACCAAGCTCACTTTTAAATAAAATTGTACCCCATTTTCTCTAACAGTTTGAACTTAGATTATGAGGAAAAATTATTATCTATAAAATGCATGTTAAAGATAAGCATCAATCATTTTTTTTTATTTCACCATACTTTTAACATGAAGAATGTAAAGGAATTATATTAAATAACTTCCTAAAATAGTATTATTTAAGGAAATACCATGAATACATTGCTATTATTATAATATTATTCAAATTAAGATTTCATATTATTATCTATGTTTCTGTCATCCAAATGAATAATATAGTCTTGATTCAAATGCTTTCTTATTTTGAAATGTACATATCGGGCCTAAACATGTAGTCCTGAATTATTTTTGTTGAAATCATTATTGTAGTATTCATAACACTGAAGAAAATACATTTCTTATTCAATACTGGTACCTCTCTTTCTTTACCTTACATTGCCCTTTGAAGATAGAACAGTAATGTTTCAAACTGCTTAGAGCAATGCCTGAAGTCTGGAACTAACTAAAATGTCCTTCTATCTCTATGAATACTACTTATGCTCTATTTATTAGGAGCAGATCATTTTAGTCAATTCCATTATATTTTGAGGTTAATAGGTATTTATTGATTGTTTAATTGCTTTATAGTCAAAACACTAAAAGAAGCCACCATTAAGAGAAGCAATATAGTAATACTTTTTTATCAAATTACAAGTATATTTTTTCCAAAAAATCCTTCCTTGAACTTATATAATTCCTTTACTTCCCTTTTATCAAGCTCTTCAAAATAATTGTCCATACTGACCATACCCAATATTTCTCTTCTCATTCTCTCATGAATCCACACCAACCAGACATTCACTCTCAATACTACACTGAAAGTTCTTAATGAAGGTCATAAATAATATAATATATCTGGTGCTAAAATCAAAAAGTTATGTCTCAGATCTAATTTTACTTGACAGATCTCATTTTCTTTACTTGATAGTTGACTTGTTGATCATACTCCCTTTTCTTGAAATACTTCCTTATATGGCTCCTTGTATGCCACTATTAGTTTTTATTTTACATTATATTTCCTTTTCATAGTGTACTTATTGATTTTCTTACCTGCTCTGCTATGAGAATAGGAATGTCCTAGAAGTAAGTCCTCATATCTATATCTATCCTCTTTTCCATCTATAACAATTCTCTAGATGATCCTGTCAATTTCTATGGTTTTATATCCCATCTATATACTCTTAATTCCAATCCAACCCATTTCTCTTGAAATTCCAGGAATGAATAATGAATATATATATATATATAAAATCTCAATTTGCAACTGATCAAGTTATCACAAACCAATTGTGCCTCACACAACTTTTACTTTTTACTTCAAAATTTTTTCCCCAATAATCTTTACTACCTCGATTTTATAAATGCAATTTTATATTACCTTGGGTCAAAAAATTATAGTCACCCACGATTCTACTATTAGTTTCTAACCATGTATCCAATGTATTAGGAAAAAAAATGTTGGCTGTATCATCAAAAACATTGATAATTTGACAACTAGTTTACACATCTACAGAAGACTAGAGCTAATAAATAAATTCAGCAAAATAGCAGGATATAAGATCAATATACAAAATTAGCAACTTTCCTATAATCCAATAATGAAACTTCTGAGAGAGAAATCAGGAAAACAACTCCATTCTGAATAGCCTCAACAACAATAACAGAACAACAAGAAAAACAAAAACAGTTGAGAATACAGAAACTAGTATGGCAATACGTAAATCAATGGATGTGTAACTGATGTGATTCTGCAATTTGTATACGGGGTAAAAATGGGAGTTCATAACCCACTTGAATCAAAGTGTGAAATATGATATATCAAGAACTATGTAATGTTTTGAACAACCAACAATAAAAAATTTAAAAAAAAAACAGTTGAGAATAAATCTAACGAAAAATGTGAAATATCCCTATGATGGAAATTAACACTGAAGAAATAAATTTAAGACGACCTTAGAATATGGAAAGGCATCCTGTGTTCTTGGATGGGCAGAATTAACATTGCCAAAAAGGCCACATTACCAAAGTGATCTACGGATTCAATGTGATACCCATCAAAGTACTAATGTCATTCTTCATGGAACTAGAAAAAAATAGTCCTAAAATTCATATGAAAAAATAAATGACCCAGAAGGGTCAAATCAGTCCTCAGCAAGTCCTTGGAAGTATCGCAATGCCTGTTCTCAAATTCTGTCACAGAGCTAAAGTAACAAACAAACAAACAAACAAAAAACCATGGTATTAGCAAAAAACCAAAACAGAAATTAAAACCAATAGAATATAATAGAAGATACACAGTAAAATCTATATTACTATAATATAGCCATCTGATCCTTCTAGAAGGAAACACAGATTTAACACTTCAACATATCATTTCAGGCATCAATTTCCTTAATAAGACTACTAAGCCAGGCGCGATGGTGCACACCTATAATCCCAGTGGCTTGGGAGGCTGAGGCAGGAGGATCCTGAGTTCATAGCCAACCTCAGCAAAAGTGAAGCACTAAGCAACTCAGTAAGACCCTGTCTTTAAATAAATTACAAAATAGGGCTAGGGTCGTGGCTCAGTGGTTAAGTGCCCCTGAATTAAATCCCTGGACCTCTGTGAATACAAAGAAAGACTATTAAAACTAAAGAAATAAAGTCCAGAATCATGAAGTGGGATAATTTTAAATTAAAAAGCTTTTGCACACTTATAGGAAACAAGAATATGAAAAGATAGCCTTTGGAATGGGATAAATATTTTGCCCTTTCCTGTTCCAATTGGGGTATTAATATATAAAGAACAATATACATCAAGACTATATAAAGAACTCACATATATCCAGAATATATAAATAACTCACAAATTTTGACACCAAAAAATAAAATAACCCAATCAATAAATGGGCAAATGAACTAAGCTATTACGTACAATTACAATGCATGAATGAAAACATTTTAAAAACTTATTATATTATGTAACATATCTGCTCAAAATCCTAAAAGAGTGATCCCAGATGCTTTTTAATCATGCTAATGATAGTAGTTTGTTCCAGGAGTCACCACTAAAACCAGCTGGCATTTTTTTCTAACACTGGCAGAAACAGCTGTATCACACCCTTCTCATAGACACCAATACTTCTTGACTACCATCTGCTTCTCACAGGTCTAATTCTCAGGCCCAGATACTTCTCCACTGCATACATAGACATAAACACTAGCTGATATGTACCTTATCTTCAAATGATTCCAATTTTGTTCAAAAGGTATTAAGCCTAGTATGGCCTATAACTACCACTGATTATAATTAAAATATATAAAAAGCAAATATCTGAGGACACTGAAATACAAAGAAAAAGAGGAAAAATTGTGAAGTGGAATCAAAACATAGAGAAGCAACCCATTCAAAGATAAGTTCCCCTATACATTTTTTTCTTTGTCTCGTGGAGCTACCGAAATATAGGCTCCTATTGTGAAGCTGGACAGAAATGTGGAGTTGGATGCTAAAATGCTAATTGAAATTGCATTTTCTGGCCAGCCAGAATGACAGTAAAAGTTCAGATAATGTGTAAGAATGTCTAAAAACAAAAATGTTAAATACAAGATTTCCCTTTATTCTATGAATCTATACAAATATCAGGCTCACTACTGACTTCTTCCATCCAGAGATAGACCCAAAGCAGAATAGTAATGGGTTTTAAGAACTGAATTATAATATAAACTACAACCTAAACTGAGATTAATCCTTGAGTCACACATGTACTGGATTAATCCAAACATCATGAGAACTGAGATTAGAACAATTGCCTGCTAAGTAAAGAAGTAAAAATTTTTAAATATCAAGATAATTAAAATAGAACCAAGAGACTATACTACATATTTGACATACAAAGTCTTGAATGAATATTGTTTATTTTTAAGGAAAACTAATATTAACAAATGCCAATGCTAAGATGACTCAGATATTGTAATGGCCAAAGATCTTAAATATTACAAATATGTAACAGCTCTATGGAATAAATAGAAAAGACACAAGTTCTATTTCTCTCATAGAAATAGAAACTATTAAAATATAATCAAATGAAAATGTTAGAACTGAAAACCAAGATATAAATTAAACAATTCATTTAATATAATCAATAACAGAATGGTGACAGCAGAGTTTAAGAATCAATATACATGAGTATTAATCAATAGAAATTATCCATTCTAAAGAAAAGAGAAGAAAAAAAGATTGAAAAAGATGAAGATAGCTTTATAGAAAAATAGGGCAATCTTGAATGTTCTAAGATATATATTACTAGAGTCTCAGAGAAAGAAATCAGTACAGAAAAAACATATAAATAAATTAGAACCAAAATGTTTACATTAATAAAATATAGGACATAATAGATTCATGAACCTTAGTAACCTCTAATCATGATAAGCTCAGAGAAAAATCAAACTTCTAAAAACAAAATCCTGAAAACACCTATATAAAAAAAAAAAACTATGATTATGGACTATCAAGAGTGGTGACTATATTATGGGTCTTGAACTGTCCTATGACAGAGGTGATACCTATCTTGGGAACTCTAGGTGAGAAGGTATCAATTTGAGACTGCCCAGTAGCTTTGGTGATGTCCTGTTTAATAGGAGGTTCTGTGCCAGTCAAGAAGCTTATTCAGTTCTTGATCTTGAATTTAGATGCCAACTGCTCAGGAGTAGAATGTTATGGGTGCAAGCTGATTATCTTAATCTGGCTGCTCTTATTCATAACATTGGTTCTTCTCACTTTGAAAAAAATTTTCTTACAATAAATTATCTTGATGTTTAGACATGTATAATAAACATGCTGAACTTGTTGTGTGTCACTACCTCCCTACCAAGAAGAGTCAACCACTGAGAATGAGCATTTTCTCTATCTGTGTGTCTATTTGTCTTTTCTCCATTACCTCACTTCCCAGTCAGGAACCTGAATTAATGGCCATGCAGGTTATAGCAATGGACACAACTATTAAAATCTGCATTGATTTATAATTAAAAAACACACATGCCAGAAAATAGTGGAATGCATCTCAAAATGATGAAATAAAAGAACTGATAATCCAAAATTGTATGCCCACTGAAAAATATCTTACAAGATAAATAAGTCATCCTCAGCTGAGGAAAAAGTCAGAAAAGTCATTGGTAAGAGACCTCAGACTGAAAAGCAATGATATAAACTTGAATTTAATGAATGTCTTTCTTGAAAGAAAAAAATAAAATATTGTATTTTTAAGTAATGTAAGACTTAAATAAAGGTCAAAGGAAGGATATTTAGCAATAAAGAGTAAGAGAAATAGTAAATTAATAAAATAAATTCAATTTTTTCTTCTTAAACTCCTTAAATTATGTATTATTATTAACCTCAAATATATAAATGTGCCAGGTACAGTGGCACACACCTGTAATCCCAGGGGCTCAGGAGGTGGAGGCAGAAGAATCACAAGTTCAAAACCAGCCTCAGCAAAAGAGAGATGCTAAGCAACTCAGTGAGACCCTATCTCTAAATAAAATAAAAAATAGAACTGGGGATGTGGCTCTGTGGTTTAGTGCCTCTGAGTTTAATACCTGGTACCAAAAAGATTAGCAAACAAACAAACAAACAAACAACAACTATATATATATATATATATATATATATAAAGTTA
>NW_026000250.1:1600469-1614350 GCF_001458135.2 Marmota marmota marmota
ATCTACAACAAAAAATTGGTAAGGAAGTATAAAATGAATCTACATGGTTACAAAACATACACTTTACTATAGTGATGAAATATAATTTTTGAGAATACTGACATGATATATATATGTATATGTATATGTGTCTGCATATATACATATACACAAACAGTTCTATATGTGAGTATATATATATATATATATATATATATACACACACACACACACACACACACACACACACACACACACAGAGAGAGAGAAAAACACACGGTAAGAAATAATCCAAGATACACAGATAAAGGTTAACACCTAAAGTTGAAAAGAATCTAAAAGGAACAAGAAAAAAAGGTAAGAAGAAAAGAGAAGAAATATAATGAAGACAAATAATAAAATACAGAATTAATTCTAATCATCAATAAATATATTACAATAAATAGATGCAATATGTTCATTACAAGATTTTCAGGTTGACTTAAACAAAACAAATACAGAGGCCCAATCATATCTGTCAACAAGTAAACAACTTTAAAAATATAAGTAGATTAAAAGCTAAAATTGATAGAGCTAGTATTTTATCTCAGTGGTGGAACCCTTGCCTATCATGTGTGAGGCACTAGGTTCAATCCTCAATACCACGTACAAATAAATAAATGAATACACAAACAAACAAACAAGGGTATTGTGTTCATCTACAACTAAAAAATATTTTTCAAAAATTTTAAATGGATAAAAGATAGAAAAAGATACATACACATTGCAAACCACAATAAAATCAAATTGGAAAAATCAATTTCAAAATCAGTAGTTTACAAAGCACAAAATGACACCCAGGGATAAAGAAAAAATTTTATAATGATTAAAGTGTTAATTCACTAAGAAGACTTGACAATCCTTATGATAGGGCATTGAAATATATTAAACTATTACTAATGGAACTAGAAAGAATAAGCAAACAAAACACTTCTATATAATACAGAGGCCAAAACGGAAGCCTCAAGGGAAAGTAGAAAAACATTGTGTTGAATATGAGTAAAAACAATGCATACCACAATTTTTAAGAATCAATGAAATCAGTAAAGAAAAAGTGCATTTAATACTACAAACTATAGAAGAAGACAGTTGTGAATTGTATCTCCTAAATTTCCACCTTGATACTAGAAGAACACCCAAAGCAAGTAAAAAGAAGGAAGTAATTTTATAAAATAATAGAAATGTATGAAATACAAAACAAAAAGTAATGGAAAATTATGAAATTAAAAGTAGGTTCTTAGAGAACTCCATAGTGGATAAAATAAAAAGGAACAATACACAGGATTTAATAAATGCAACATTTACTTGCAATGATTAGTTTTTCTCCTTGCAAAATAAATATGTGGAAAAGATGATCAGGCTTTTAGCTATCTTGTGCTTTCAAAAGAACAATTTGATTTTAGTTAATTCTATTTTTGTAGAATTTATGAAAATCACTATAAATATATAAGTCAGTTGATGGATGATGCATGATCATGGAAGTGTTCTTTGGCTTATCAAATCTGTGTGATCTAGTAGTGCATCTCGAAGAAGTAAAATTAAAACTTTGGAGCATATAGGTTTCCATTCTCTAATGTTTTATTATTGTTGTTTTGTATCTTATACTATATTTGGTAGGAAACTTAAGTATTTTGTTAATGGTGCCTTATAACTCCTTTTTCCCTCCCTTTGGAAACAGTATTGGTGGTGCCTCCTAGTATGGAGCTGGAGGTAACAGAAGCCCAATTTAAACCCCTTGAAATTTCAGATTATGTAAATGATCAACACTTATCGATGGTGTCTCTCTATATATGCCAAAATACAATGTTTTGGTCGTAACTTTTGTAAAAGAATGAAAATATTCTGAATATAATGATCACTAATGAGTAAAAATATGCAAGTTCTCAAATATGTAGAATGCTGTTGTAAATAAATCTGATTTTAATTTTGTAAAGAAGAAATGATAGCTGTAACAGCCTTGGTTCCATATGCTTTCATGACTTCAATAGTCATAGTACTGCCCCTACTTCACTATAATACAGTCCTAACATATCAAATATCAAAAGTTAATGGGAAGTGGGGAAAAAACCAACATATTTGTTTTACCAGATAAACTTTAATAATGGTACTATAAGCTTGCTTAATTTTCTTCGTATATACTTTTTACTTTCTCATTCCTCTCACTGCTATGTTGTGTGCCTTCTCAATATAAACTTTCTTTTAAAACTTAAATTTACTTGGCATGTCAGCCAATGTTCACAATGAAATAGTAGAACCCAAGTTAAAGTTTTCTGTCTTTGTGCAAAGTTGGATGTTTGTACTGATTAGACTCTGTCTTGTGCTCCAAGAACGTATATCCATGAAATGATATTTGTCTGTCAATTTTCCTCTAGTAAACAAACTATTAAATGAATTATGACAATAAGTGAATATATGGAAACTGCAGCGGGAAACCAAGTGGTAAGCTATAAACACCCTGCTAAACAGATCATAAAAATTTTATCCTCTGGTGCTATTTTCTTACTATTCTAAAGATGACACATTCCACTAAAAATGAAATTTACATAGCTATCATTTCTGTTGAAGTCCCTTATGCAGACAGCATAAGGTAATTTGATGTAATTTTAGGTGGATAATATGAAAAATTTATGAAAAATCTCATGGGGACTAATCTTGTGTTATTCAAGGTTAAGAAATGTTTTCTCACTTCCATCCAAGGTTTATTGGCCTGATTATATTTTTAAAAAAACCCTTTGATCTTAGTTACTATTTAAAAATAACTACATCTACATGAATTTACAAATTCATATTTTAAAGTCAACAGATAATATATTTAGCAAGCTTGAATCTGTTGACAAGTTTTAAGACACAAAAATTTTTATTTTTACAACAATAAAATGATTTCTATTATATTCTGAAGGATTCAGCAGAAGAATAAGTATACAGAACTTTAGAGTACCCAAAATGTGCATAAAGTGCTTTGCAGGTTCCTAAAAGTTGCTATATTCTAACACTTTCTCCAGATAAATAATCCATGTTTATTAAAAGGGAGGAGATACATAAAGAGTTTTGTCAAGTCACAAAATATGGGTTACCTATCATTTAAATATGATAGTATAACTCTAACTAAAATATTATATAGGAAATGACTCAAGAAATAATATCTGTGGTTGCTTCTGGCCAAGGAGTGGGTGACACATGATACATTTGAAGTGCAGACATGGTTTTGTGATTACATGGCTGTTTGTAGTTTTGATTGTTGTCATAATGATCAAAAATTTGCTCTGTTTTGGCAGCTTTGTCTCAGCAGACAGCAAGCTTTAATAGAAATTGAAACTCCAAAACTAGTAGAAACTACTATTGATATCAAGGGTGTTAAAACTGAATTAGTTAAAAAATAATTAGAATAATCAGTAGATAATAAAGAGAGCTAGCTTGGAGCAATAGAATTGTGTTGGAAGTCAAGTGGTGATAAGTAGTTCAGGTGTTTCCTAATATATTTCAATGGAATGTAAGTTGAATATTATTCAATATCATATTGAAAACAAATTTTTATCCAACTAGATTGAAAAACCTATGTTAAAAATAAGCAAACTGAATAGCTATTATGCAGAAAACCAGGTGTTATTAGTGGGCCAGCCAATGCTTAATTTTCTAGTACAGAAAATAAACACAGGTTTTTGTATAAGGGAGGAAAGAAAGAAAAAAGAATGGGAGAAAAGAAGAATGAAAGAGTATGACCATGGCTATAAGCCAAAGTGATTTGGCAGTTGTTCAATAGTAATTAAACACTACAGACAACCAAGTAACCCTCTGCAATATTCACAGCCTATAATGGTTTCACAGTCTCCTTAACCATTTGTTTTTTGCCTTTAGAATGATCAAAGAACAGGAATATATTTAAAATTGCATGTATACATTAGAACTGAGTACTTCAATATACTTTTCTAATATGCACTGAATAGTCATTAAGTATCTTTTAAGAAAAAAAAAATTAGAAAAACATTCTATTTCAATATTGTAAGTAATAAGACAATTTGTTCAAAGTCTAGAATGTAGGAAAAATAATTCAACCACTAAAATCATTGGGAGGCATGTCAACTAAGAAGAAGGTAAAACACATATCTTTTGTTTTAATACTAACTGAATTTATAATAACCTAAAATAAAAATTCTAATTTGGCAGCCATATGCTAGGAAAGCCATTAGTTCTCTTTTAGAAAAAAAATACAAATGAAAAGAAAATAATTGACACTTTGGAAATATCTACTTATATAAAATGTAACAAGCTAAACTAACATTTACTTGCTTTTTATAGTTCAAATTCAAATAACACAATTTGTTAAATTCTATTACAATTTTTATTTATTGTGACTCTTTCAACAAATCATTAATTTGTCCACAGAGGGCAGTTGTTCCATTCATATTGCACACTATACCATCACTCAGGAAAGGACTACAATAGATTCAACAAAAGAAAACAAAGAATTCTGTTAGCCATGCACCTTTGTCTCGCCTAAAATGAATGAAATGCATTTAAAAGTATTCAATGAAATAATTGTCCATTATGCCGAAGCTATCATTAAGAGATGATGTTAAACAACAACAAAAAAGATGCCAATAAAGTATATTGGATCCTAAAAACCCAATATATTATGTACAACTTTTGTTCATATTTAACACATATTCAGTTAACAGAAGCACTGGATTTAATGTGCTCACAAAGAATTATTGCTCATTTAAATTTTTAAAAAAGGGAACATCACTTTCTAATTTTTATTCTCAATTTGACTTGACCTTCTTTTTAAATTTGTGCATTCCTGATCATTTCTAATTAAATGAATTTACAAGTGTTGTGTACACTAAATATTGATAGGCTGAATTAAGAAAAAGAAAATGTGTACATAGGTGTGAGCACACACACACACACACACACACAATACCTGAAATTTTTAACTGGTATAAGAATATTAGAAATATTTTGGATTAAAATAACTTGGGAAATGTCATTAAGTAAGTACAGCATAGTTAGAAATTTTTTAAAAGTTTGCTCCCATATAAACACAAAGAAAACAATTTTCCAGTCATACAACATTGAAAAGTTATGAATATTCAGTCTTCCCTAATAAATAAAGTTTTAGAAAAAAGTGTTTTCCATTAATTTAAATGAGGTATATAATTTCAATAAATTGTATCAATATTTTAATTGTGCTATTTATAATTTTTCCCAGTTAACTTATCAATTGGAACACACATCCAATCTAAATTTTGTCATTAAATTTAATTTGCATGATTGTTATTGAGATTTCAAACATACCTCTCATTGTAGTGATAAACACAATAAGTATTTTTTTCTTAAATTCCTTACAATAATGTTACAAAGTCACTAAAATATTTTCTATTAGAAATATCTTCAAGTTATTTGCAATGTAACTTCTTATTTTAATGTAAATGAATACTGATCTATATCTTAGATTGTTTCTAAATTTTTTATTTCATACATATTTAAAGTGAAATATTATTTTCTGGATTATTTAGCAAATATATTTAATATCTGGAACAGATAATCTATAAAAATGTACATTTATTTAGAGAAAACTAATCTATACATGTAAAAAAGTGAAAATTAGGTTCTTTTTCATTCAATGACATAAAAGTACATTATTTTCATAAAGTAAAGGTCCACAATATTTTTGGAAGTTATTTTAAAAAGACAAAATAATAGTCACAGATATTTTCACCCATATGAGGTTAACCATCTCTTCTAGGAAGTTAAGTGGTACTTCTGAAAGCAATAATGTAACTCAGAGTAGAGCATTCTACTCTCATGAGATACATCACATTCTCATCTCAATGAGCTATAAACGGGTAATTATGAGTGAGTTATAGAACCTTTCACTCAATGACATCTGCTTCAGTGAACCAAAGTTTAAATAGTATAGGAAATTTTTAAATAGAAATTCATTTCAATCAAAATGCTTGTGAAGAAAAAATTTGTCTCTAATCTTGCATTATTTAATATAATTGAAAGTTGATCCTGAACTACATAAAAAAACATACTCTATTCAAAGGTAAATGTTGAGAACAGAATGTATTTTTTATTTTTTTTTTAATTTGAAGATCAATGGATTTAGTTAAGAATAGAAATTCCAATGTGGTGAATAGAAATTCCACTATGGTGGCTTATGTTATTCTTTGGATAAGAATGGCATTCTAGAATTCAAGATTTGAGGTGATACTGATGCAACATATGACTTTTGTTCGCTAAGAGTGGTTGATTATTTTGAAAAATGTAATACTTTATAATAAAAATGTCCTCTATTGCATTATATGAAGACTATTGATAAAAATATATGCAGTATACATTTCAAGAAGGTAGAGCCAAACATGGTGGTGTATGCCTGTAATTCTAGTGTTTCTGGAGCCTGAGGCAGATGGATCACGAGTTCAAAGCCAGTCTCAGCAATTTAGCAAGGCCCTTAGCAACTTGGTGACACCCTGTCTCAAAATAAAATAAAATAACAGTTGGGATGTACCTCAGGAGTTAAGCACCACTAGGTTTAATTCCTAGTATAAAAATAAATGAAGGAAGGAAGGAAGGAAGGAGAAAAACGGTTTCTGAAAGTTTACACCATGAAGAATTGAATATTTGGGAAGGTAAGGTAAATTTGATCAACCTGATTTAAACATTACACAATATATATAAACATATTAAACTTCAGTTGGCACCACATTAATATGTAAGACATTTATATATTTGTGTATCAGTTAAAAATTAAAATATTAAAATAGCCAGAAAATCATAATCCTCTGAAATGCTTCATTATGTTTTAATTATAGTTCATTAATAGCTAATATGTATGTACTGATGTGGTAAACATGATACTGTTATGTGTCAGTATCACATAACAGTTGAAGATATTGGAGGCTAATGTACCACTGCTTCCATCATGTCCTAGAAGTGCATCTTTGACATCTAAATTTTGTCATTAAATTTAATTTGCATGATTGTTATTAATTGAGATTTCAAACATACCTCTCATTGTAGTGATAAACACAAGTATTTTTTTTCTTAAATTCCATACAATAATGTTTCAAAGTCACTAAAATATTTTCTATTAGGAATATCTTCAAGTTGTTTGCAACATAACTTCTTATTTTAATGTAAATGAATACTGATATATATTTTATATTTTTTCTAAATTTTTTTATTTCATACTTATTTAAAGTGAAATATTATTTTCTGGATTATTTAGCAAATATATTTAATATTTGGAACAGATAATTTCTAAAAATGTGCTTTTATTTAGAGAAAAGTAATCTATTCATGTAAAAAGTCTCAGTTTAATAAATTTTAAGTCTCAGTTTAATTAATTTTAAAATTGAGATATAAAATTATATTTTGGGGATACAATGTTTGTTCCTTGAACACAAAAAATACATGATAAAAGGCATTGATGTAGTTGTTGTTATTATTATTATTATTATTATCAGTAGTAGTAGTATTTTGATTCTGAGAATTGAACTGAGAGGTGATTACCCACAGAGCCACATTCCCAGCCCATTTTATTCTTTTTATTTTAAGACATGGTCCCACTAAGATGCGCAGGGCCTCCCTAAATTGCTGAAGCTAACTTTGAATTTGTAATCCCTCTGCCTCAGCTTCCTGAGCTTCTGAGATTATAAGCTTGCATGCCACCATGCTCAGACACGCACTATATTGTTACTTACTACTTGTAGAACTTAAATATTCAGTTTACACTTTTTTCCAAATTTTCCACAATAACCAGTACCCGATCTATTCCATGATGGTATCAAGCTATATTCAGAGACTTTGAGCTGAACAACTGTGTATAACTAAGCCTACTGAACCACTTTATGGTAATAAAACTTTTCTTAGACAAATATGTGCATCAAATTATAATATTTGATTCTTTTCAAAGACATGAAATGACAGTATTTTGAGTACTTGAGAAATAATAAATACATATAAATCTAAAGGTTGCCTATTCTTAATGAATTCTCAGTGCCTATGCTATTGAAAATTATTAAATATTGCTTATAATCTTCATGGATTTTTAAAATATTTTTTTAGTTGTCAGTGGACCTTTATTTTATTTATTTATATGTGGTGCTGAAAATCAAACCAGTGCCTTACACATGCTAGGCAAGCACCCTACCACTGAGACACAACCCCAGCCCAAATCTTCATGGTTTTTAGTGAAACAATATGAAATTAACATGGGGATGTGGAGACTAAATCAGAAAACTAAAGCTAGGTTTCGATAACAAACACTCAAACTATTGTCTACTTTTCAATAAAAAGTGACACAGGATGCCAAAACCCATTGTAAAAACAGTTTTCAGAGAAAAAATTATCAGAACTGGACATAGATATGGCACGGGTATTATAATTATCTGTCAGGAAATTTAAAATAATTATGACTTATATACTAAGAATAATAATGGAAAGATAGGCAACATTAAATAAGAGATGGTAATGAAAGCAGAGATATTCAAACTCTCAGAAAATAAGTAAGTAAGTAAGTAAATAAATAAATAAAATGCTGGAAACCAAAGCCACTGCAGCAAGAATGAAGAATTATTTTGAAGGTTTTTTTCAGTAATCTGGACATGGCTGAGGGAAGAATCAGTGAATCTGATGACTGTCAATAGAAATGTCCCAAAATGAATTGCAAAGAGACAAAAAGAGGATGAAAAAAAATAAAAATGCATAGAGATCTCCTAATTGCAGAAATTAAAGAAAGGCACAAAAGCCCACAATGTAGTATGTCTAAGGGCCATAAGAGCCAACTTTGAAGAATTCTCAGTGTTCAAAGGTGAAATGATTTGAACAACAAAGTAAATAAAGTAGTATTGATTTATAATGCGGACCAAAATATTATATTCTATGGTCCAAGCTATTATAAAAATAGCAAAATGAATAAATAAATCAATGGAAGTGTCAAGACAAATCTCCTATAGGATAATGCCAAATAATTAATGTAGAACCCTGTCCTTAAGAAAGACAACCTGAAGTGTGGGCTCTTGTGTGATAAAAAGTGTGGGCTTTACTTGTGATAAAAAGGAGTAACTTTACTGTGGTGGAACCAGACAACCACGACCTCAGTTTTATGTTCTAGCTGACCATATCATCAGTGATAAATCATGTGGATAGTGTTTAACTTTGATATGATGTCATATAAATGATACCTTTACTATGTAGTCTTCCTTCCTAAATCATGAGAGAAACCTCAAAGGACTTAAAATCAGCATACTACAGGGACACAGCCACATCAATGTTTATAGCAGCTCAACTCACAATAGCTAAACTATGGAACTAACCTATGTGTAATTCAACAGATGAATAGATAAAGAAAATGTGGTATATATACACAATGGAATATTACTCAGTCATAAAGAAGAGTGAAATTAGGACATTTGCAAGTAAATGAATGGAGTTGGAGAATATCATGCTAAATGAAATAAGCTAATCACAGAAAACCAAAGGCTAAATGTTTTCTCTGATATCTGGATGCTAATTCACAATTAGAGGAGAGGGCTAGGGAAGAAAAGAGTTACTTTGGATTAGGTAGGGGAGAGTGTAGGGATGGAAAGAATTATGAGGGTAGGACGAATAGTAGAATGAGTCAGACATTATTACCATATGTACTATGACTACTTGAACAGTGTGATTCTACATCATGTATAACCATAAGAATGAGAAATTATACTCCATTAACATATGATGTTAGTGCATTCTACCCTCATGTATAACTAATTGGAACAAATAAATAAATCATAAAGAGTGAAAAGAACAGGTGAAGCTATTCACAAATACAGTGTCTGACAAAAACTGGCATGCAAAATCACAGAAAAATAAAGTGTTTGAACAAAAGCTTCACACAACAGAATATCTAGATGGTTAATGAACCCATGAAAAGGTGCCGAAGTAAGTCATCAAAGAAATAGAAATTACTTACCTAAATGGATAAATTGTTAATACTACACAACCACTAGAATAGTTTAAAAAATGTAATAAGACAGAAACTACATATTGGCAAGGGTGTAAGGAAGAGGTACTCTCATGTTGCTAGTGGGAATATTCATTGGTCAACTATTTGGAACACCGTGTAGTAATGTTTCTTGTATTCTGAACTTGTGGGTATGGGGGTATGACCCAGCAAGTTAACTAGTAGTTATATATGCAAAAGAAATATGTTCATTAAATGATGTGTACTGAAATATTCATGGCATTATTTGAAATAACCCAAACTGAAAACTGTCCCAATGCCTATGATGTATAAAGCAGAAAAGTCAATTTTGAAAAAAAAATTAAGAAATATGAGAGAAATCCTAATTGGGAGGCATTCTATATAATACCAGCACAATAATCCTCAAGAAATCATCAAAATCAAGGAAAGTCCAAGAAACTGACATAATCAAGGGGAAACTAAGGAAACATGAATAAATGCAACATGATGTCTCTATCTATGGTTGTATATTGGATCATAAAATGACACTAGTTTGAAAAATGAAGTAAATCTGAATAAAGCATGAACTTTATACTTAATGAATTATCCAATATTTATTTGCTCTCTTTAATGTATGTGCCATGTAAACAACATATGTTAATACTAGGAAAAACTGTTAAACAATAAAATTATTCCATACTGTTGGAACACAGAAAAGCTTCATTCAGGAACATTGAGATAGAGAAAGCACTGCAGTGAGGTTGCAGTGGGGTAGAGAGATTAGACACAAGTACAAACACAGGTTAAGCAAGTTGGAATTTTTAGCCAAGGACAAAGTGAACAGAAAATACTTCAAATGAAACTTCAGGAGTAAGGAGGATACTGGCTAAACTTACCTAACAAGGTTACTGCTGAGGACATGTCAGGTTTATCCAAAATCACATGGGGGAGGTAGAGGATAATAAACCTGATCAAATATTGCTGGTTTTCAAATATGGATATGAAAGGTTCTTGCTAATTTATCAGAGTTCTTGCTACAACTGTATTTTTCAAGAGAGCCCACAGCTGTATCTAGGAGAAGTTTCAGGATCCAGATTAACGTTTTGTTAAGGAAAGAATCACCAGCAAAACTCAGTGTATCCAGGCATGGTGGTGCACGCGTGTAATCCCAATGGCTCAGGAGGATGAGGCAAGAGGATCTAGAGTTCAAAATAAGCCTTAGCAATTTAGCCAGGCCCTAAGTAACTCAGACCCTGTCTCTAAATAACAAACATAAAAATGACTGGGGATGTGTCTCAGTGGTTAAGTACCCCTGGATCCATTCTGCAGTCCCAAAAACAAAATACAAAAAAACTCAGTGTAGCTAGATGCAGGGGTACACACCTATAATCCTAGAAGCTCAGGAGGCTGAGCTAGGAATATCACAAGTTCAAAGCTACACTCAGTAAATTAGCAAAACATTAAGCAATTTACTGAGATCCTGTCTCAAGATAAAATTAATTAATTAAGTAAATAAACAATTATATGAATAAATAAGTAAATAAATTTTTAAAAGGCTGGGATGTGACTCAGTGTTTAATCATCCATGGGTTTAATCCTTGGTACCAAAAACAAAAAAACAAAAATAACAACAAACTCAGTGTAGTGTAGTATGTATAGGAACATGGTATTCTTCAAATCTAAAACTTCTCTCAAATAAAGAAACTTATTTTAAACATACTATCAGGCTGCCAGTTACTACATTTAAACTGATAAAAGTAAATACAAATATGGCATGCTCTACATTAAGGAATGTTCATGGCTTTGGTTATTAAGTATTTGGTAAAACAAAATTACCATTTGTTAAATAATAGATGAGATTTTGCCTAAGTGCAATCCAAAAATGTTTCTTTTTGAGAACAGAATTTCTAAGTGTATGTTCCTTCTAAAACCTATAAGATGTGAGAAATTTATACTTAATTATAAAATGAAAATATATTATCTTTTATTGAAGGTTAGTAACCCCTATAATAAGGGATAGAAAACTTCAGAAGTAGGAGGAAGCATCATATGAATGTTTAAATATAATTACATTTCAAACAGAATCGTAAATATGAACTTACATATACATGTAGAGAAAACGCAACTCTCAATTACTAAAGGAGAGTTACACAGTAAATTCAATGAAGTGCATGTTGGTTTTTGCTTTGTTTGTTTTAGAAAAATGTGACTCATATTAGTTGAAAAATGAATATATATTAAATGCACAAATGAGCACTTTTTAAAAATAGTTTTTAAGTTGTAGATGTAAAAATACCTTTATTTTGTTTATTTATTTTATGTGGTGCTAAAGAATGAACCCAGGGCCAGGCATATGCTAGGCAAGTGCTCTACCACTGAGCCACAACCTTAGCCCCAACAAATGAGCACTTTGATGGATCTTTTTTTCATTCTATTTTTATTTGTTCTTTATATATATATACATGACAGCAGAGTATATTTTGTCATTTTATACATACATGGAATATAACTTCCCATTCTTGTGGTTGTACATGATATGGAGTTATACTGGTTGTATATTCATATACGAACATATGAAAATTATGTCCAGTTCATTCTACTGTCTTTCCTAGTCTAATTCCCTCTCCCTTACCTTCATTCCCGTTTTTCTAATCCAATGAATTTATATTCTGCTCCCATTGTGTATGAGCATCCACATATCAGAGAGAGCAGTCTGCCTTTGGTATTTTGGTATTGTCTTACTTCACTTAGCATGATAGTTTTCTGTTCTTTCCTTGATGGATCTTGAATGAGAAAAATGAAGGATCATGTGAATCATTTTAGAAATCATTAAATTTGTATTTGAATCGATTTCTTTAATCTGTTCTTTTGGAAGTTCAGAACCCTAAAATAATTTTCATCAATGTCCCTATTCTCCTCTACTTCTCCATTTTCTCTCCTAGACTCAATTTCCCAATTAATAGAGAACATCAGACCTGAGTTTTTTATTACTTAGTGATTTCTTCCCTTCCTCAAGAATTTGGAAAACTAAGATACATTAGCATGACTGGATTAGGGAGGGGAAAACTTGGATCTAGTTGATTAGCAATAAAGTAATTATGACTAGTTGAGGACAAGATAAGCCACAGTGTGAGCAATTCCCCCAGTGATATTGAAGAGATGGAATGTATATAATGTTTTTATTTAAAGATTCAATTAATCATATGCAAATTTACTTAATGTTTAAAGGAGTGAAGGACACATATTTTTCCTGGGTGTGAACACTATCAGATATCTACTATTGATTTGTGTGTTTTTATACTTACAAACTACCAAAATTATTTTCCTCACCATTAAAGAAAATCAAACATTTAAGGAAGAACCTAATATATAACAGAATGAAGTAGGTTAAAAAGTTTAAACTAGCAAAGAAAAAAAAACACATTTGAACAAATCTAGAAATGTTGGCATTGCAATAATTAAATGCTATCTCCTTGTTCTCTATGGGCCAAATTTTTAGAAAACAACACATTCAAAAAGAGTATAAGCAGGTAAATTATTCATGTGATCCAAAAGAGAAAGTTAAATCAGTTTCTCAGGACAAACACAACTATCTTTGTGAGAAAATCACTTATCATATGTATTATTTAGCTCTTAGCTACCTGTCATAGAATAAGTATACTTAATTTTCTCTCTACCTAAAAATATATTTATACACACACATACACACATACACAAACACACACGGTTCCTTGAATCATAAAAACACATGTTAATAGGCACTGTAACCAAATAAATCTTTAAATGCATGTACTAAAGATGCAAGTCTGTGTGAAATTCTGTTGTGGCAATAATAGGTAACTCCAAGAGTATGACTATATTATATTTTTTAAAAGAAATAGAGTACATGTATACTACTATATATATATATA
>NW_026000250.1:1614370-1621906 GCF_001458135.2 Marmota marmota marmota
CTATATATATATATATATATATATATATATATATATATATATATATACTATATATTTGTACATTATGCATACATACACATGTACTTATATGAGTACATATATAGGTATTATGGTTTGAGTATGAGGCTTTGTCATAAAGCTCCTAAGTTAAATCAGGAATGTGTGGAGGTGAAAAGATTGGATTGTGAGAGCTGCAATTTTAATCAGTGCATCCTAGTTTAAATGAACCAACTGGGTAATAACTAGGTGTAGGCAGATGAGGCATGAGTGGGGATAAGAAGGTAGGTCATTGTGAGAGTGCCCTAGAAGGGTTCATTTTCCTTGCAGCCCCTCCCCCTTGCTTTCTCTTTCTTTGTTTCTTAGATGCTAAAAGGGTATTTCTCCTTTATGCCATTCCATCATGATGTTGCGCCTCACTTTGGGTATAGAGCAATGAAATTGGCAGACCATGGACCAAACTTGAAACAGTTTTCACTCTTAAACAGCCAAATAAACTTTTCCTCCAATACGTTCTTCTTGTCAGATAATTTGTTCACAACAATGAAAAGCTAATACAGAAATTGGTATTAATAAGTAGAGTTGGTGCCATGATTGACCTGATGATGTGGTTCTGCAGTCTTTGGAAATGGTTTGCAGGAGGAGTTTGGAAAATATTGGAGATGCAGGTTGGAAAAAACCTTGAATTCTTTAAGCAGAGAACTCACAAGATGAGAATGCAAACAGTAATGGCTATGCTCATGAGATTTCAAAGAGAAAAGGGGATTCTATATGAAATTGAACTAGAGGGCACTTGTGTTATATTCTGGAAAAAAAAAAAAAAAACATGCATGGACTGCTGAGAAAAGAAGCTGAATGTGGAAAGAGCCAGGCTAAAAGAGAGCCTGTGTGTACTGTAACAGCAAAGGCTAAAGGGCTAATCTGCCCAAGCCCTTTTGAAAGCACATAAAAGTTGGATGTGTCCTAGAGGCTGTATGTGAGATATAGGACCTGTTTGCCCCAGCTGGATTTTGGTCTTGCTTTGACCTGATCCCTTTTTTCTATTCCCTATTCCTCCCAATTAGGAATGTAATGTTTATTCTGTGCCATTGTATATTGGATATATGTAATTTGCTTTTGATATTTTATAGGGCTCACAGCCAAGAGTTTCCCTGGAGTGTCAGATGAGACTTTTGATTTGGTCTTTTGAGCAACAATGTACTACTAAGATGCTGAAGATTTGAAAATAAACTAACTGCACTTTGCATTATAAAATGGACATGAGCTTTTGGGGGGTCAGAGATGGAATATTATGGTTTGGATATTAGGTGTCCCCAAGAAGCTCCTGTGTTAATGCAGGAATATTTGGAAGTGAAATGATGGAATTGTGAGAACTGTAACCTAATCAGTTCATCCTAGTTTGAATGAACCAACTGTGTGGTAATTGTAGTCAGGTAGAGCACAGCTTGGGGAGGTGGGTCACTTCAGGTGTGTCCCAGAAGGATTCATCTACCCTATAGTCCTCCCTATTGTTCTCTCTCTCTGCTTCCTGGCTACCATGAGGTCAGCAGTGCTTCTCCACCACACCCTTCCACCATAATGTTCTGCTTCACCTTTTGCCCCAGAGCAAGGGACATAGCTGACAATTAACTCAAACTCTAAAACTATGGACCAAAATAAATTTTTATTCCTCTAAGTTGTTTTTGTCAGGTATTTTGGTCACAGGGAAGAAAAGCTGACCAACACAGTACGCGCGCACACACACACACACGCACACATACACTACTGTTTTATTTAAAGATCATTTTTAAATTTTTATATATTAAATCATCAACAATTTAAGTCTCATGTTACAATGAACCTCAATAGGTATGAGACAGACAATTGCATGATAGGTGCCTAGAGAACAAGGGAAAATCTCATTTTAAGAAAGTCAAAATGGAGGCAAACTACTGTGGTCAGGCATGTTACAAACAACTTTCATCCCATCTTTTTTTTTTAAGGCTTCTCTTGTAATTAGAAAACCAAGAAGGATGGATGTTTTGGCGATAGGAATCTCTCCCTCTCCCTCTCTCAAAATTTCACAGCAATATCCCTCTGTTTATCTGTTTATCTGCCTTTCTGAAAGAGAATGTTCTATTTGCATTTACTATAAACTCTTAGCTTCCCTTAAGAAAGTATACTCACAGATTTCTGCCAATTTATTCAACCAAAAGGTAGTTATCAGTTGAATGTGTCTTTATAGCACTGACCTACTCAAACTTTGACAATCGTCTCTTTTAATATGCTTGAATTTAAAATCTTTCTTACTCATGTGTTATATGAGCTTTGGAAATTAATGATATCACACAACCAAGAATAAAGAAAAGAAGAAATTATTTGTAATCTGCTGACTTTATTTACACAGCTTATATCAGAATGCAAATGGCTTTTCTTGAACTAAGCATTTTATATTCCTGATGACATATGGATTTATATTTCTTTTAAAAGAGTTTACAGATAATTTTTATTGTTAACCCCAAGACAGAGATTTTCTCCCTAATAGAAAAACAGTATCCCTCGATTGCCTTAAATGCCACTTGATCTTCCAGAGATCACTCAAGAATGTAGTCCTTACTACTTATGTAGATTGTTGTATTTTCCTCTGTGATATTGTATTCAAAATATGAGCTTATAAATTTCTGATATATCCTACTGGATTTTAGAATAATAAATATTATGCCTAGGTTTCTGGATTCATAGTCTATTAAACTCTTAATGCCAAATAGGCAAAATTTAATGATAATCACAAACAAGATTTTTCCTTTGTTTGTGAAAGGAGTTTACTACCTCTCCTCAAAGATAATCTTCTCTTTGCCTCATTTCTGATCCTCTTTTTCATGCAACCATAGTTTTAGTATCCTCTTACCTTTTACCACAAGGGTAATTCTGAGTGAACATTAACACTCAAGTTGAAAACATCACAAGAATATATCTTGTGTTGCTGTACAACTAATTCTAAATATTGACAGTTGTCCCTAAGCATGGTGACACCCTAAATGTATTGAGAAAAGTGATTCACTCTATCTCTAGCTACACACCTGGAGGGATGCCTCCCAGCAAACAATGAGGCTAGAAGAAATAATCATGTTTGGTAATTACTAAGTGTGATTTCCTTCCTTAATTATATTCCTTCCTACCAATTTACTCAATGACAATGATCGGGAAAATGAAATGCATAAAGGACATTTCTTTAAAACAAATTATACTCGTGCCATTACAAGAGAGGTGATGGAAAAGAAAACCTTTATTCCCACAGGGTACGGTCTTATAAATTCCTCTGAAAGTAATTAAATCAATTATTACTATGGTCATATTTCTAGATTAAACTTTGCTATCATCAGGCCTCTTTGTAAATATGTTTATTTTAAACTGTTAAAGGATAGGCTTTTAATGTGCTGAAGAAAGATAAATGTTTCACACTTCAAAGCATATGTCTTGAAAAAGCAATTTATTGGCATTGATTTTTCAGTAAATACAAATGTTAAGAGTCCGCTGATTGAAATAGAATAAGCCCAAGCAAAATGAGGTAGAGTAAAGCAATTAACTAAGAGAAATTTCAATCAAATATACTTAACAATAAAATCTTCTCAAATTACCTACGGTTATTTTTAACCGAATTATAACAAAGCATGATTTCAATATAATACACCTCTCAATTTTATGGACCATAGCATTTGAAATATTTTTAATCCAGAATTGGGGTTGAAAGTATTCTATACCTCTATCATTTCAATCAAACTGCATTCTCTTATTGTCTTCACCTGCCATATATACACTGTATTATATTAGTATATATAATTCACAAGGTGTAGTCATCAATTTAGAATTTGTCCTTTGAATAAAATATTAATAGTAACAAGAAAAATAGCAGTTTATAATTCTCCTTCTTCTTGAAACTTAACTAAGTATTATTAAAAGAGAAAGAAGTTTATAATTTTGATGATTTTAAACAGAGTATCACCCCAACGTCTAGTTCAAATATTGTATGGTGTACATGTATTTATGTGTACATGACAGAGTTAGTATTTGAGACTGTCCTCTACTGAACTATGACAACATATTGGATATTATTGGATGACACATATTATTGGATGACACATAATTTATGTTAATTCTAAAGCCCCATTTGGTTTTGTAAATAACGTCTCACAAATTAGTCTTGCATGATTAAAATAAGTATAGCCACAATCAAAGGAAGTCAAGCTAGCAAAATAAATTACACCAAAATACTTTAAAACATTTCAAATTAGCAATCAATGTCTCCCCCTCCACACTCAGTTCTCATGAACTATATAATACACCACATATTAATGTAGTGTCAGCACTTAGCAGCTTAAATTGCATCACTCTAAATACATTTAGCCATGGTATTTTTTTAAATTTCAATTTTAACCACACTTTTATATACATAAGATATATATAGAGAGATTTTATAAAACATGATTTTATTAGTCATTGTAATAAATGAGGCATATGTCATAGTGACATGCATTCCAGTTAACTATGGCAAAGAAACATTTCAGGTGTTTCTTCCCATTTCCATATGAGCATGACAATACAAATTAGTGTCTGGTGCATCCAGCTGATATAAATGAAAAATTTTAAGAATGTTGTTAAAAAAGAACCTGCAGTAATTTATAAAAAATCATATTTTCAAAGTAATAACAATAAAGGAAATTTTATTTAGTTGGAATTAACATTCTGTTAAACATATGCTTAGATGTGCTAAGATGCTCTTCTTATACATAAATAAGTGAAAATATATCTCAACATCACTGAGACACTTTTTCATCTATCAGCTTACCAAAATTAAGAGTTTAATAATATCCAGAGTGTTGGAAAAGAGCAAAATCAAAAACACTTAATGGGATTGCAAATGAGTATACCCTTTAACTCAGGAAGCTGAACATTTTTAATTTACATACAGAAGATGAATATGAGATCAAAAGATGATAGAGGCCATACACATGAAAAGGTTTATTTAAAGAATAAGAATGTAAGTCAGAAAAAAATGATGATCCAATAAAATCTTGGCAATGTTTATGAACAGATAATAAGCAGAAGAAAAATTCCATAATAAATAATACATTTTTGAAAAGAGATTTGACCTTATAATTAAACAATAAAAGTATTAATAAAAGCCAAAATGATGTGCCATTTTGTACAGATCAGAATTTAAAAATTGAAATTAAAAAAATAAAATATTGCGTTTCAAATGACTATAGGATGTTAAGCAACAGAGACACTCCTGTATTGCTTAATGACTCCAGATAGTTGAACATGTTTATCTGCTACAACCCTACAATTCTAAACATAGCTAAATACTCAACATAACTTTCAACAAAAGCAACAACAAACATGTATAAGGGTGTTCTTTGAAGCGGTTTGGTTTTTGTAATGGTGAAGAACTGTAAACTACAAAACTTGGAAATTTCAATAAAGTCGTATTTAGAGGGTTAAAACTGTATCTATAATATTTTAATTTTAAAAAAATTAAGAAAAAATATGGCAATGTTGTGGCAGAGAGTAAGTTTAGAAAATATTAGAGGATGATACAATGATGTTTTATTATTCTTTTTTCTTAGTTATTCAGTTATTTAATGATAAAAATTGCACATACCCTTTCACCAAACATTTCCATTGTTTCCACACAGATTGTCTAGTGATACAGTATTACAATGACTGTTCATGAATATTCATTGAATACTGACTGTTTTCTCAGACACCTGCACACTGCCAAAATTGTGATCAATAAGTTATAACTCAATTATTATTCATCAATTCTGTAGAACAGTATGTCTCCTCTAAATATACTGAAATAGATCCCTTCTTTAAATGTATAAATTATGCAAAATGTATTTAAGTGAATAATATAAGATGCAGACCTGTGTCTAGCATTTCCCATTTGAGTGATATTTTAAATATCATTTATATACATATGCATAAATACTAGTATATGTATTTGAGGGGAAAGAAAATAGAAAAAAAAAGCTATTAACCTAAATAATTGTGAGGAGTGACAAAGGTGCTAAGGGAGACACTGACTTTTCCTTTCATATCTTAGAGTGTTGTTTAAATGTTTTACTATATATCCACATTTTATTATTTTTATTTTAATATAACTGGTATTAACTTGGTTCTGAGGATTTAGGTCATATTTTGTTTATTCTTTTGTTGTTTTTGTTGTTGTTGCTGTTTTGTTTAGGCATTGAATCTATGGGTTCACTCTATTACTGAGCTACATCGCCAGTCATATTTATTATTTTGAAACAGGGTCTCGCTAAAGTGCTGAGGATGGTCTTGAACTTGTGATCTTCCTTCCTCAGCCTACCAAGTCACTGGGTGTGTACCTCTGTACATGGTTTATTGTTTATTCTAAATTATAAAATGATGTTCTTTGTAATGGAATGTATAGTAAATCCACTTAAAACATTAAAGCTGAAGTTCTCTCTAAATGAAAAGAATTGATTAGTTAATTTAATATAAAATAAAAATCACATTGTATAATTCTAACTAAATCTCTTATTTACCTGAGTGCATTGATCTGGAATTACAAAATGATCAATGGAATTTATTTTATGTAAATGGATTAACATTTGTTGCCTTTCTCGTTGAGGCAGTGACATCAAAATCTTCATAGGCAAATTAAATCTCTCTCTCTCACCCTGCACAAAAATCAACTCAAAATGGATAAAAGACTTAAGCACTAGAACAGAGACCCTGTTCCTAATAGAATAAAACATAGGCCCAAATCTTCACCAGAAGAAGAAATACAATTGATCAACAAATATATGAAAAAGTGTCCAACATCTCTAGCAATTAGAAAAATGCAAATCAAAATTACTCTAAGATTTCATCACACTCCTGTCAGAATTGCAATCATCAGGAATACAGGAAACAATAAATGTTGGTGAGGATGTGGTGAAAAAGGTACACTTATGCATTGCTGATGGGACTGCAAATTGGTACAACCACTGTGGAAAGCAGTATGGAGATTCCTCAAAAAAATTGGGAATGGAACCACTATTTGACCCAGCAATCCCAGTCCTTGGTTTATACCCAAAGGACTTAAAATCAGCATACTACAGTGACACAGCCACATCAATGTTTATAGCAGCTCAATTCACAATAGCTAGACTATGGAACCAACCTAGGTATCTCTCAGTAGATGAGTTGATAAAGAAAATGTGGTATATATACTCAATGGAATATTACTCACTTTTAAAGAAGAGTGAAATTATAGCATTTGCCAGTAAATGGCAGGAGTTAGAGAATATCATGCTAAGTGAAATAAGCCAATCCCACAAAACTAAAGGCTGAATGTTTTCTCTAATATGAAGATGCTAATTTACAATAAGGCGAGGGGCACTAGGGAAGAATAATATTACCTTAGATCAGGAAGAGGGTAGTGATGGGGAGAGGATGTGGGGTAGGAAAGATAGTAGAATGAAACAGACATTATTAATATATATATATATATATATATATATATATATATATATATATATATATATAACC
>NW_026000250.1:1625296-1656866 GCF_001458135.2 Marmota marmota marmota
TATATATATCCCTGTGTATATTTGTGTGGTATAACTAGAATCTTTAATTGTTCCCAATGAGATAATATCTGTGTTCACATAAGGGTATTCATTATGGTTTTTTACCTGTATTCAATAATTTTAACTAAAATACAATCATTAAACACTATTACTAGTTCTAAACTGAATGAAGCAAGTTTCTGCATAGTGTATTTAAAAAGAATATACTATGTAACTAACTTTGCCTTTAACCACATACATCCTTCCTCCCACCTCCAATGAAATCTAATGAAAAAATCATCTCTATTTAACAACCCACATGGAGATAAGGCTTATCATTGACCAATAGAAAGCATAAGCCCTCAACAGTTTTATAGGAAGAAAAAGCATATATATTACATCATAATATTTGACTAGATAGTATTTTTTCAACTAATCAAAAATTTCTGAATGATGATATATATGTGTCTATACTTTTAGAAAAGGTAAGAAATAATAAACATGGAAAACAGCAAATGCAACCGAATCAGTTGAGAATACAATGTTTATTACTCATCTTGCATTTGCCCAAGAAGCAATTATAAAATTTAAGGTTTTTAAGAAAAATTCTAAGGAACATAGAAGTGTATGACAAAAATATACAAAGAAAAGGCATAAAAAGCCTTAGGCATTTCTGATAAAATAGCAGACAGTGTTACAATGACACAATGCATGAGCCAATTCTATGTGGCAGATAATAAATATGGGATATTTATTTAATATTTTACCAACAAATTCACCCTCCATACTTGAAGGAACACCAATTAGAGAACTTACCATATTTTTAATTCATTAAATAGTTCCTGAAAGCTAATGATTATTTTTTGATCATTTAAGATACCCCTCAAAATATTAAAATAAAAAATTCTCATATTGTAACAATTCTCTTGGTAATATCATTTACTTCTATTACTCTAAGTTTTAGAGAGTACTCTAGGAAATTTTTCTACTCTCCAAACTCATAAATGATTGATTTGGTACCAAGGAATCCTTGACACTGAATCAACCTGTAGAGTACATTAATAATCCTTTTTAGAAATATGTTTTATTAATGGTTGTGATCATTTAAGACATATCCTTTGTTTCTCTTTTATTTTTAAGTTAAACATATTTGTCTGCCAGAATTTCCCTTGAGGCTTAACCTGGATAATATAGTCTCCCAGTATTAAGCTGATGAGTTTTTTTAAGATATTCTAAACTTTTCACCATCATCTATAAGTTATATTTTTAATATTCTCCACCATTTTTATTGCTCAGAAAGAAGATTCTGATTCAATCATTTGGCATGAACAACAAGCATTACAGATAGTTATTGTTCAACATTAACAAATTAATGTAATATACCAGAATATAAAATTATAAAATTGTTATTTAAATGCAATATATTGTTATGTATGGAAAAACTGAACTGAAAAGCTGTACAGCTAGTCCACACTTGTTATTTTGCAAGTACATAACATAAAGAAAATAATATTTACTAACAGAATCTGGACTATATCTTCTTATTCTTAAAGCATGTTCTCTTTACTGAATATGCAGTAGTAAAGTAAGTAGATATTAATGAAATTATTCTATCCCTCAAAAGAAGGAAGAAATGACTTAAGAAGGATACTAGGATAAATTCCTGTATCCATCTAAGGACCATTTACTTTTCCACATAAATGATTATTTTCCTTAAAAGCCACTTTTATATTTACTTTAAGATGTAGATTCAAGAAGAGGAAAAAGAATACAAATGAGGGATTATCATCTATTCTACAGTAATTTGTCAAAACTACAAATCATTTCTTCAAGAACTCTCATGCATGCCTAACACTACCTTCATTAGATAATTGCTCCTTATAAATCAGCACAGGCTGCAGTCTGATAGGGTGTTCAGCATTCCAGAGGTACAGCAGTTTCCTTACTAAATTCAAGATATGATATTTTAAAATTAATTTTTATTGATGGAAAATATATGTTTGTGCTCATGCACAAAATATTTTTAGGAAAAAATGGCAATTTGCCCGCGAGTTACTAGCAATAAATCACATTAATATTACAAAGAAATCGCTTGGTCTTGTATATTATGGTCATTATAAAGAGAATTACAGAAATATACTTAAAATTCACAGTGGAATGCTCTTATAATAGAACTAAAAATTGGTAGCCATGTCTGCACAATATTAAAGATGGTTTATTCCTATGAAAATCTCATAAAGTTATAAAAGTACCAAGTACTCTAATTATTCTTTGCTGTTATGAGTTATTTTGCTTCAACTTCAATATGTTTAATCCATACCATGAGAAGTAACGTTTATTTTCATGTATGTCCATGGAGTGTGAGGGTAATCCTGATTTACAAATTAGCCATAACATATTCCTTATAAAATATCAGTCTACCAACTTATAAAGAAAGGAGTCTGTAAATTTAAACATGAACATTTTACTTTGAATATATGATCATAATTGCTGGTGCTGTTATTGTTGTTAAACTCCCCTGTTAATTTCTGGGAAAAGTTCTGATTGCTAACTTGAGAATCCTAAAATAATTTGAACTAAACAAAATATTAAATAAATTTGGAAGTTTTACTTCAAATAAGCTACAGTGTTGAATAGAATTGGCCATCTTTGATTTCTGCCATGGAATAGAAAAAGCCATACACTGTAAGAGATGGAAAGACATCTGCCTACAATTTCCCCAAAGCATCTATATTCAGAAAACTTCATGCATACTAAAAGCACAACTTCCCTTCATTTTATGTCCATTAGACTTGAGGCACAGAGCCTAGTAAAACAAATTGGGAGGGGGATATTACAAAGAAAATGAATGATGATAATAAAACAAGATGCAGGAACAAATAATCAGTCAATAATTCTTTACTCTTTCAAACTAAACTAGGATATATTAGTAAGCAATGAGATAAAGAAAGAAATAAAACTCAGACATAATCAGCAGTTACCCAATTAAAGTTCCTAGCATAGACTACATCCACATTGAATTGCTAAGCAAATATGCTTCCCAAAACTATTAGGACTTTAACAACAGGACATTTCTTTTTTATGACTCAATAGGCCTACACAAAAAGCAGAATTTTCTGGATACTTGCAAAACTAGTCAAATAAAACAGTACAACACCCCACATTCAATGAACTACATCTCTGTCTCTTCATCTATTTTCTGTGATGCTCTTGGCTTCCTTTGTTCACTTTATCCATTATGAAAATTGTTTGAAGAAATCAGAATATCAACACTAGCAATGATCCAGAAGAATTCTTAATCAGCTTGTGTGCAATGGGAAACATAATCTCCTCACATGCATAGAAGTTATGTGTTGTCTTTATTTGACAATGCAACTAGTTCTCTACCTTGTTAATGCCCTATCAGTCCTATTTGTTGTTCTCCTGATTAGCTTCTTAGAAATGAATAGTTTGTGTATAGTTGCACATCAAAACCAAAAATAGCCTTTATCTTTACCTAGATTAGATGGGTCATGTATTATTGTGATGTATTGCTTTTCAAATAATGATTGTCAGATAGAGTAACTTGGGTGCTTTTGTATTTTTGTATGCATATGTGTGATGTACATGTGTAGGGACAGTAGAGACAGAAAGGAAAGGAATTCTGTTCATTGAAAACATGAAACAAGTAATCACTAAAATTTCAAAGCTTTTTTAAAATGTTTTTTATACCTTGGTATGAAGCATATAGTACACACAGGCATGTGTAATATTAACTCAAGTATGGGTAAAATTTAATAAATCTTAAAATAAAAATAATATTGTTTGAGGCTTTTTGATAGATCATTATTAGTTATTTAATTCCTTAATTGATCATGGCCAACTGGTTTATTTTCATCAGTTAATGAAAACATTTGTTAAGACTTAGGTCCCAAAGTGTGATTCCCAACCAGGAACTGGGATATCAAGTGGGGGCTTAATAGAAATGCATAATCTCCAAAAACTAAATTTAAAAAAGAAAAAAAAGTATAATCTCAAGTCCTCAAAACAACTGTGGAGTTTCATGTTTTTCAATATATCCAGGTGGTTTGTATAGACACAAATCTGAAAAGACCTAAGAATATTAATTAGCCCAAGAAAAAATATTTTAAATGCTGTAAACATAGGTCTATATTCAGAAAATATACTCTTACATGAAAATTTATTCCTTTAGTACAAGAATGCTTTGAGGCAGCTGCTACTAATATCTCCATTTTAAGGATAAGGAAAACTGAGGCACAGGGAATTTAAATGTCGTACTACATGCTAAACCACTTGTAAATGAGGCAGAGCTGAGACTCTAATCTAGGCAATCTTACTCTACTTCATTGGAATGCTTTTCTTCAAATTAATTATTTAATTATGTATATTATAACAGAAGCTGGGCTCTCCTTTATAAATGAAAATGAGAAGAAATAGGGGAGTGTGAAGCATATTTACATCTTACATAACTTAATGTTTTTTTTTTTTAATTTTATGTAACTTAAAATTTTCTAATTTCAGAAAAAAAGGTTTTTCTGGGAGTGGACAAACAAATAAATTCAAGGTCTTTAAAAAAACAAGGTCTCTGCCACATTTCTTTTTCCTTTTGTAAAAATAATATTGCTAAAGCAGCTCTGAGAATTCAGTTTAATGTATATGATTAATTTCACCTATGCAATGGTCTTTCATTCTGTACCCTGAAAGGAGTCTGCTTTTACCCTATCTTGAGTAATAATGTACAGACAGATTCACTACAAACTGTTGGGCATTATGGGATCTTTCTAGATGAAAGGGTTTTTTTTTGTTGTTGTTGTTGTTTTTTTTTTCCCCCTACAGTTCATATCCTTTAAAACCTGAGGGGATATTTCAAAGAGTTACATGGGTATTGAATTGGGCTCAGTGTATTTAAGATCTTTCCCCATGATATTTGGATTTTAGATATTATATTTTAGAAACTAAGCTTTTCTGCAAAAATGTAATGGCTAGTTCTTTCAGAAGATAAGACTTTGAAGGACCTCAAGACCCCAGGCCCAACATTAGGTGACCTAACCCCTAAGCCTCAAAGCTGCAAGATGCTCCCTCACCCAACCCCTCCAGCAGCACATAGCACCTCAGGTGTTGCACAATGTTACCACAAGATGTTCCATGTAGATAACCCTAACGGGCCCCCTACCACAAGATGTTCCTTTTAGACAGCCCTACCGGTTAAACTTGAGAACTAGGTTTCAAAACAGGAACTGAAAGGACAGAATGCAATGTTATGGTTTTTCCAAGAACAAAAAGTTGAAAAACAAGCTTACCCCCTAGGTGACTCAACTGCTGGGTTCAGAGGGACCAATAGAAAGGCTGTTGCTGTGCTAAGCTAAGAACTAACCCACCTGTTCCCTACAAAAGATCTGTACCCCAAAGCCCGGTGTGCCAGTTCACCGAAGCTCCTGCTGAGGTTTCGCTGAGCACCCGCAGGCGCCTGTGTGAGAATAAACGCCTCCTGCTTTTGCAGCCAGTGTCTCGTGTGGTTCATTCCGGGTTTGGGATCGGTGGATCTTTCAACTTAAGAGTTCAATACGATGGCACTTTAATTCAAATTTCAATATTTGGTCTTAATTCTGGTTGAATCCTGAAACTCCAATTTTCTACTTGAATAAAAGCAGATATTTTTGTGACATTTTCCAATATTTCCTGTTTTCCTGTCCAATTCAAATCTCCATTAACTCTGAGAGGGAGGGGAAACACTAGAAAACATTAGCAATCCAGAAATGTTTACAATAGTTCTAACTGCTAAAAGTAGCAGTTACAGAAAATTTTCTGTGGGAAAGAAAAACAATTAAACACAAACAGCTGAATGAAAAGCATGATGATCCATCCAAAGAATGAGAAGGTTTTAGGTGCATTCATAATTCAAAAATATCTCTAATGAGTATGGTATCTTTTAAACTACAGTATAAATTAGGCAAAGAATTCATAAAGTTCTTGTTATTGTTTTAAAAAATAAATAAATTTTCTTCCTATATTCTTTAAAAGAATTTAGACAGCATTTATGTGACTTTGTAAAATTGATAACTCCCTCAAATCAATGCCAAGAAACACTTATGCATTTTAGGTACACACACTTTCCAAATAGATAGGCATGGTATAGTTAAATAGAACTATCAATTAGGAAAGAATTATACAGTTCAGTTTTAGATTATGTTACATGCATAAATCTACGAGAATCACAGTCTAATCCCAACCCTAAGAAACTACATAATTAAAACAATAATTATAGTCATTCAGTGAGCCTTGCAATGCACTACTGATGAGCCTCAGAGTAGGAGGAGAATCTTCTAAAGACAATTAAAACTTACTATTTTTCATTTGCTTAGAAAATTTTGTTCTGTAAGCAGTGTTATTTTCAAAATAGTCAAGTATTTTTCTCAAAATATTTATATTTTGGCATGAGATTCCCAATTTAGAGCATCAGCTTCTGTGAAATCATCAATTAATATAAAAAAACTAATAGAGTTTATATGTAAGACAAACTTTTTCTTATTATAGTTTGCATAAAGTGCAGTTCATTTTTAACTCCCGTATTTATAGTGCTTTCATCTCCAGTACTAATCATTGTCCATAAAAGACTATTATGATAATGTTTACTCCAGACATTTTGAGTATATGACAAACTATTAGCTCAGTCAGATTGAATCTATCAAAATTAATACCCTGTTAACTATAACTTCATGATTCTGCTAGACAATTGAAGTAGCACAGAACCAAAGACATAAGATTTTCAGGAGAGAAAAGATTGACTTCACAGAAGATTGGATAAGGGATATATTTATGTATTGATTCTGAATTTATCCTATTTAGGATTTTCTTTATATACTTTTCACCATATTCAGGGAAAATTTACTACTAAAATTCATTTCTAATTTCAAGTTGCTCTAATGTAGTACATACATCTATTTAAATATGTTGAAATATCAAGGAAGAACAGTAAACATTCTTTACAATGTGATCATTATCATTAGGCATGGATACAGTTCTTCCTCTAAAATATTCATTGTTTAGCTCTCAAAGTAATTTTAGAAATCAGTAGTTCATAATGCTCAAATTGCCCTTTTAGTTGTAGAATATTCTACAGGGGAAACTTTGTTTCAGTAAATGGACTTTTCACATATACAAGATGTTTTCCATATGGATCTAAGATTCCCCTTGGGCCATGATAACTATTTAAATTATATTCTAATTTACTGCCAATGAGTTGCTTCATTTAAATTGCAAAAGGTAGCTGCTTACAAACATTAGTGACTCTTCTCTTTTAGAACATGATAAATATCAAATCTTGGTTTAGAATATTAAATTGTAGCTTGAAAATGCTAAAACTCAGTTATCTCATTTGCATTATGAGGTTGTGAGACTAAATGAACTCCAACGTCCCTCAGAACTCTAAAATTCAAAGGCAATACAAAAGGCCACATCTTAAGAATAAATTAACAAGGACTCCATTTGGGGTTTCAATATTATAACCCTAGAAGGTGTATTGGAGATCAGTATGATGCCTTAGTTTTATAGCTAAGGAAAGGAGACACAGTGAGGTTAATTGTTCTATCCAAGGTCACAGAGCTAGTTAAATGAAGTATGTGGATTAGAATCTTGTACTATATAAATGGATGGCCTAACATAGATTGTGTGCTATGCTCTGTAGTGAAAAGATTTCATGAATAGTGATTTCAAAATAAATTACTATGATAAAAATTTTTAGTCAGCATTCATATTTTAAAAGTATTATTTAATTAGATAGCAAAAAATAATATTTTAAATCACTAGTATTGTCATGGCTTTTGAGATATATACAAATAACAAAAGAAGAATTTTCCAGGACAAAAAATTAATTTCTATGGCTAATTTCATATATATTATTTTGAAGATTTTTTCACATATCCTGCAATTTTTTCCAAAATAAAATTTATAAAAATAAGGTGTCAGATGAAGATAATGTACTTAGTTGAAACAACTGAGATTACTCATTAAAACAGGAAAAAATCGGTTCATTAAACACTGTAACTTCTGGTATCTATTAGTCATTTTCAACATTCAATAAAGATGTAAATTAACAAACTGCAGAAATCATGGTAAGACAAATTGTCCATAATTGTTCGTTATTTAATGAATTATTTGACATATTCACTAGATGTTGAGTGTTGTCAACAAGCAATTATGAGAGTTGCAAGTTATTGTAGAACTTAGTAGGTTCATGGAGATTATACATACATCATTGAATACTCCTTATTCATTAAAATTTATAAATTATGTTTAAGAAATTGGTGTGTGACTAACAGCACTAAATATTCTAAGACACCCAAAACTTGCATCTTGATTTACTGATTATACTGACTTTCCAAGAATTATAAAAAAGGAACAAATGGAAAATGTTCTTGTCTTATGAGAAAAAAAAAGTGAGTGGTAAGGAAAAAGAGGAAAGACAGAAGAAGGTCATAAAATGAATTGCCTTGTGGCTCATAAATATTAGAAACATAAATGTCAAATGAACATTATTATATGGTGTAGGTAGCCTAATAAAAATTTAGAAGCAGAGGAAGGCTTATTGTGAAGAAAAGGCCACCTATTTTCTATCACTGAAAGCAGTTATTGAAGCTTATTGACATTCCAGACCTTATGGCATTGGTTTTCAATTGGCAGCTTGTGCCAACCTCCTAGTGCTTGTCATTTTCAAACAGAAAAGACAAGATAAGAGATTGCTTTACTTAGAGAGGCCTGCTTTTGAGTGATAAACCTCTATCTAATCCATATTAGATTTAAGATACTAAAGATAACACTCATCTTAGTCTGTCACATAAATGGAATGCTGAAAATGTGTTCAAGTTTCCAACTTTAAAGATATACTTCTCATCTTGATCCATGACCTCTGCACTTTTTTTTAAACATTATCTCTAGTGCAAATCCTTCATTGCATTCAAAAAATCTAGACACTACAAATTAGGAGATATTTTTCAAGTGGTCTATATTGTTATTGTATTTCTTATAAGGGGAGTTAGATATGATAGAATTGTTTCATACATTTTTCATTTTGATATATTTTTAAACTTTAATAAGCTTTGTTATAAAAAGACTGACTTTTCTAAAGTATGCCACTTAAGCGGTAAAATTAATATACATCACAGAACACCTGCCACTTGATCACTGTTTACATCTGCCTAAGCACATTTATTATACAAACCTATTAATATCAAGTGTATCTTACATTCTCAAGCAATGACAGATGGCTAAACTCTTCATTCTTTTAACCTATTTATATGGAGATACTTTTCTAATATTATTACTTATATAATTACAGGTCTAAAATAAACTAATAGTCATAAAAATATTAATGATTGTAATGAATTTTACTCTAAAACAGGAAGAAAAGTGACTTTGATATTATTACATTAAAATGAGATGAGAAGGAATTTTTATTATTTCATTGTCAACATAAAACTGTATATTATTTTCTGTTTGCAAGGAAAGGAAATTTAGCAGGCATTTGTCCTACATCTCCACCACCCAGGGACATTACATTTGGCCCCTTTCTTCAAATAACTGTTATCATTGATAATGATAATATCATTCCTTAGACATAATGGCATATTGATTTTTCAGAATACATTATTTCATGTTTGTTGTGATTATTTAAATTATTTTACTTTTATCTCCATGAACTGACATTATGGTTCAGTCTCTAAGAATAAATACAGTTTGTTTTGGTTTGGGTATAAAGTGTTCCCAAAAGACTCATTCACTGAAGGCTTGGTTCACAATGCAATAATGTTCAGAGGTGAGAAGTTTGAGAAGTCATAGGATCATAAGGGCTTGATCTCATCAGTGGTATAATCCACTGATAGCTGAATGGATTGCTAGGGAAGAGGTGGAAACTGCAGGCATTTGATCCATGGATGGAGGAAGTGGAAGAGGTCACTGGTGGCATGCTCTTGTCCCTGAAACCTTCCCCTGTCTCCTCGACTTCCTGGCTGCCAGGAGCTGACAGCATTCCTCTGTTGCTCCCTTCTGCCATGATGTTTTGCCTTATCTCAGGCCCAAAGCATTGGAGCCAACTGACCATGAACCAAATCCTCTGAAGTCATGAGCCAAAATAATTCTTTCCTTTTCTAATTTTTTCCTCAGGTGTTTGTCACAGCAATAAAAATCTGACTATTGCACAATTTTAAGAAAGAATCTTTCATATACAGATTTTCCTTGACTTATGATGAGAGTTCATCCTTATTAATTCACCTTACATTGAAAATAATGTAAGTAAATATATATATATTTTATATACCTAACCTAATGAATATAGTTTAGAAACACACTATACTATAGAGCCTGAATAGTTCACTCTTGTGATGTTGTGAGTGACTGGGAGCTGTGAATTATGGCTACTGCACAGTATGGTGAGAGTATTATACAGCATATCTCTAACCTGGAAAAAGATCAAAATTTAAAGTGTGGTTTATCTGAATATATATTGCTTTCTCAGTATTGTACAGTGTAAAACTCAAATGTTTAGCCATCTAATTTGGTATCATCTGTATATAGCCAGAAGAGATAGAATTGGCCTGACAGGATAATTAGCCTTTAAAAAGAACAAAACTTCTTTTTAGGTTGAATATATTTCATATTTCATGTAACAATATTAACAAATGATGACATTCTTTTGTGGTTTAATTGTAATATGCTAATTGATATGTGGCGTCCCTCAGCAATGCCTTTTAAATACATATTAGGTGGCTTATGGAGAGAATGTCCTCTGTATGTAATCACAAACAAAAAGCACCTAACACACACACACACACACACATAATACTTGTTAACCTGTGAATTCAGAAAAATTTCAGAATTTTTCTCTGGAAAGTGTTACTATTTCCTTAAATATGTAAATAAATATTAATTTTATTCTAACTAATTGAATAATATTTTCTGCTTGAATTTTTAGTTGAATGACTAGCACAATCCTTCTGGATCACTGCTTTTCCTATGGTACTAATATTACAAAATTTGTCTGGAAAAATATTTGGATTCATTTTATTAGGTGATCCTTTTAAAATTTTAGTTTTTTAATTTTTTTTGGCTTTTTTAATTTTGTCAATTGTCTACTTTAAAAATTAGAAGTTCAACTAATGAAACATTCAACTAAAAAGTACCCTAGTGTTATTCATGTCAACATTCTTAACAGAACACAATAAATTTAGCATTTCTCTGAATAGTACTCTAGTCGATCAAATTGGTCTCACACTTTTTATACCAATTAATTAGATTATGGTACAGGATCAATCAAAGTGTGTTGTCAGGAAAAGATTAATTACTTCCTTTTTGTGAATTAATTAGTAGTGTATTAGAGTGCTAAGCAAACCAAATCTAGTGAAATAAAAATGAATGTTAAACAGATATGCTAACCTGAGAAATACTTTAGCAGATTTATCAATTTTAAGTAAATGACGAAGTATATTCCTCTTTATTTTAAATATAGAACTTCTTTAGCTTTAAATGTTCTTGGGACTTTTGTTTTTACCACAAAAATGAGTATGTTATAATAAAGAAAGAAAAAACATTAACAAATAATTTTAAAATTTGATGAAAAATTTCATGCATTTTGTTTCTTTAGGCTCAAATACAAGACTGTGACATAACTATAACATTCTCAGATAGAGGGACTTCCTGTGTGAAATTACTATATCCAATGAAAAGGGTTTTTTAAATTTGTTTTTCTTAGTTGTTGACAGATCTTTATTTATTAATACATGGTTCTGAGAATCGAACCAGTGCCTCACACATGCCAGGCAAGTGTGCTACTTCTGAGCTGGAGTCCCAACCCAATGAAGAGGTTAGTAAAAATGAGGGTGACATAACTTTCAGTTGAAGAAAATTGAAACACTGATTAATCAAAGTCCCTTTCCCACTCACTTTTAGAGAATTTTTTCAGAAATGAAATGATTTGTCGCTGGTAAACTGAAGACAGATTTGAGGCTCTTCAGAAACTTCCCATCTATATCATCATTTCACTTCCTAAGAAGTATGGATATTATTTATGATCAGTTAAATTACAACATGGCAGTAGCTCAGTAGAAATCAGTACTTACCCTTTTCTCTCCGATTTATCCATAGTGAAAGAGTAGTAATATATTCTTAATTTAAGGGGAAAAAATCACAAACACTGGCTTCATATGCATGAGGTATTCATAAATCTCTGATATTTAATGTGGTAGACATTTGCAAATACTTCTATGAGTCTCAGAACTAATTCTGAATTGTAATTCCAGAACAAAGTTTTACAAAATAAAGTTGGAAAACACTTTAAAATCTTCTCTTCTCAAATTATATTTTAACATAGACATGAACATAGAGCCATATATAGTTTATTATATTTAGAATAGTCTACTAAGGATTACAGGGTCCTCACAACTCTAGATTAATACTATACTGAACATCTAAAATTTCCAAAATATAGTTATGCCCTATTCTTTATGAGAACTATACACTGTGTTTCCATGAATATGTCTCCAGAAAGTCTTTGAAATCCAGATACTACTTGTTACAGTATGCACAATAAACCTAAAACAACCACTAGTGTTATTTTGGGGGTAGGTTTCTGTTTGGTTTTATTTTTACCAAATTAGCTAACTTCAAAGACTATGGTCCATTTTAAATGGTATACATAATTTGTTGGGGCTACTGTAGGAGGAATTTCCTGGAATATGAGGCTGCTATCCTAAGAAGACAAAATTGCATAGAATATCACAAAGTAAGGAAATTGCAGTTGTGAAATTTAAAAATTCACAAAGCCTTCAAATGGAGTGATATGTTTTTATTAAGTTTGTCTCCTGAAAAATTAAAAATTGCATTGAGCTTTCTTATTTCTCATTTATCTAAAAAGGAAATTTAGTATTCTGAGCAAAAGACTTTACAGAATGCATTGTGATAATTTCTTCATCTCATCTGCAATTCTTATCAAGCAGGGAACTATATTTTTAACATAGTATTAATAAATCCCTCTAGCAAAAATTTTTTGGGAAAATCTTATTCATGAAAGTTCTATTTCGATCTGTTTTTGTGAACCTAAAAGGGATTTCAGAATTATATTCTATTTTGGGAAATTCATTAGTTGGAAAGAAAGCAGATTGAGGATGTAATGAATTTCAAAATATGAGATGGGAACTGCATAAATTAATTCCATTGCTTTAGGACAACATTTACTTCCTCTAACAGTTTACATTTTTATTTGTGGTGCTATTGAGTAACACTGCACAGTTTACTGACATCTGCTCTATGTCACAAAGCTCATTATTGTGTACTATTTCAGAGCTTTAGACTTTCTTTTGGAAGATTCATGAGTATTAGCCTAAAGAAGTTACTTTGCTTTGGTGAATTCTGCATCAGTTATTTTCTTTCTTTTTAATCAAAACATAATACATACATACATACATACATACATACATACCACATATACTATGTTACAAATCTCACTAGCATGCTATATTAAAAAACATAATTTCACTTCAAGGTAAATATTGTGCCTCTTGTGCTTAAAATACTATTATGCCTCTGTGCTTAAAATGCTAGAATTCTTCTCATCCAAAAAATGGAACACCTAACCAAACATTATCATGAAACATGATTTATAGGGAGGTTTCAGGTTTGGTAGGAAAGTAGGTTGTTAATATCATTCATGGTAAAAGTAACCTTTTAACATTGACTTAATATTGTTAACCTTTTGCAGAAACAAATTCAGTTTTAAATATTTCTATACTTCGTATAAACTTATTAAAATAACTGTTAAAATGTAGTATTTGTCTTACTGATGTTATAGCTTATGGCCAGTTCCATTTAAAAAATAGAGCTTATTTATCATAGTTCTTTATTAACTTGTAATTTACAATTGCTTCATCCTATGGAGTAAATATCAATAAAAGAACTCATACTCAAAATAATTGTGTCAATATGATTAGAGCAGAGAAATATTTAGTCACTAGAAGAAACAAGCCTCAAAAAAATAAAAATAAAAAACCCTGTATATATGTCAGCCAATACATTGTTGATGATACTTACATGATTAATTAAAAATAAAATCAATTCCTGTAAAGAATACTGAATTTAAATAATTTAAACAACTTTTAATACTAGATATAATTTGGTTCAACAAAGGTATTTTGAATTTCACATGTCTTATAATTTTAATGTATACTTATTTTCATATTACTATCAAATATATTCTAATTTGGTCTCATTTAATTTTAAAATTTATTTCAGGGTTAGAACCATGGATGTTTACTCTGAGTTATTCTTTAAATGTTGCTGTGCAATTCTATATCAAAGTGTCTTTGTAACACAGGTTATATGAAAAGGAATTAATTATTTCTAGTTTACAAAAATAATTATTCTCTCTATTCTTATCCATTAACATGGTCTGATAGGTCAGTAATTAAAATGGTAATTTATGAAGGGGAGAAATCAAGGACACCTATGCTTAATGCATATTTGTTACTTATAACCATGTTCTTATTAGAGATTGGCTTTGAGTTACTATAGTAGTAAATTATATAATCACAGCTCTGTATTTCTAAAAAAAGTTATTATGCTGTATTGTACAATGTAAATGAGGTAAACTGATGATGCATGTTACAGTCAATTTGTAATCCTTGAAATTAATGTTGATTGCCAGGCGCAGTGGCGTGCGCCTGTAATCCCAGTGGCTCAGGAGGCTGAGACAGGAGGATTAAGAGTTCAAAGCCAGTCTCAGCAAAAGAAGGAGCTAAGCAACTCAGTGGGGCCCAATCTCTAAATAAAATAAAAATAGGGCTGGGGATGTGGCTCAGTGGCTGAGTTCCCCTGAATTCGATCCCCAGTACTCCCCAAAAAGAAAATTAATACTAATCATTTATTCTAAGTATAAAATTTAAAATGGAGATAGTAGTAGATGTTTAGAACTTTTTGGTCTGGGTTTCTCAAATTTATCTAGTACTTTTATATTGTAAACACCTTTAGTATCCCACATCTACACTTGCAAAGAAAAAAAAAAGTTGATGCTAATTTATCATTCATTCTGTATGTTTAGTTTTAGGTTATACCTTGATGTTTAATCAATTTATTTCTCTTACAATGATAAGGAAGCCATTTTGTTCTAAAATCTGCATGTTTTATTTAAATTTATATAATCCATAATGCTTAATATAACCTTTTAATATTTTTAAATTATATTTCTTATTTGATATGATTATCTGGTTACTTGGTCCATTTCTTCATATTCTTCGTGATTTTATACCTGCCATTCTTCTCTATCACATATATGGTATGCTCCTTATTCTATACCAATTTTTTTATACTTTTATTTCATTTATATATTTTTATGTGGTGCTAAGGATCAACCCCAGTACCTCACACATGCAATAGGAGCACTCTACCACTGAGCCACAACCCCAGCCCTCCATACTCAATTTTATGTGCATAATTAATATCTGGGACAGATTATAATTTTTTGGAATTTTAATAATCTTCAAAGACATGTATACTTTATCAATTTTTATTTCTTCAAATTATAAGGCAGAAGAATGCTCATTATATGTTTATGATAATTAATACAATGAAATTTTTAATGTCAAATTCATGATCCTTTTTAAGAATTCAAGATCTTTGGAATTTGTAAAACTTAGCTTTTGTACCTTTTGTCTGGAGACCAAATCTGAACAGTATGTGATTGTAGTCCATTTTTTAAATAAGTGAATGAAAGAAAATAAAATGTTTGATTATATATGTGTATACATAAATGGAAAATCCCACCTATGTCCAAATAAAGTATTATGCATTTCATGATAAATTTCATTTAGAATAGCTATGTTAACACTTTTTGAATAGTATCACTTCCTGCCTTTAAGTTATCTACCTAATTTTTTATGTTTACTTTTAAGAATGTTATTATTCATAGTAACATAATAAACTGTTCTATACTATTACAGCCATGACAGTTTGACTTGTTTCTTTATTGGTTCTTTTTAGTTACACATGAAAGTAGAATGCATTTTGACATAATTATACAAGCATAGAATGTATCCTTGCTTTACATAGGATCCATTCTTATTGATATACAAGATGATGAGATTCACTATGGTGTACTAATATATGTACACAGTAAAATTATGTCAGATTCATTGCACTGTCTTTCCTTTTTTTATCTCCCCTCCCTTTCAAATACAGTAAACCCTTTCATATTGAGAGACTGGCAAAGTGATTACTTACTAGATTCAGGATCAGAGTTGCCATCTCCTTCAGTACGGTTGTTGGGTGCAGCATGATCAAAGTACTCCTCCTGAGGATAGCCAAGGGGCAGAGCATGGGATGTGCTGGGAAGGCTGCCTGCATCATGATCTCCCAGTCCACCATCACTGTTGCTTTCCTGAGAGCCTTCTGGTAGGTGAAATGTGACACGTCGCTGGGACTGAAAAATAGAAAGAAAATTATAGGGTTTCAGCAATGATCCAAATAATTGCTTAATGCACCCAATTTAGAAAATGTATTATTCAGCTATCTAGTGTAGCCATATTAACATTATCCTGGGTTACAAACAATTTCAGGCTTTTGTGAAGAGGCAGATCTGTGTTCAAACCTGCTTTACCAGGCAGTAGAGTTGCTTCTATTGTATATCTACCCAGGGCATATCCAAATTCAGAATGTCAACTTGTTGTGCCCAAATACCTATAAAACCTGACACTATCAGGTTTTATAGGTATTTGGGCACATAGGAAATCCTGATCATCATTGAAATGTACATTTATTTTGCTATCACTTGGCAATAATTAATTTTTTAAGATAATAAACATAAATAAATATTAAAAATATTGCTTTATCTGTAAGATTCTGGTAAACCAAAACAGTAAATCAAATTTACTTAAATCAAATTTACTTAATCCTGCAGGCTTAAAAATTAAAAGTACAAATCATATTTTAGAATAATCTTAGGGAAGATATTTGATTAGAATTCATTTAAATTGATTTTACTCTTAAAAAACACAAATAATAGTCACATGGTATGGATAACAATTTTAACAGTTGATGGGAACTATAAAAACAAGCTATATATATGTGTGTGGGTGTGTGTGCGCATGTGCATATATAAATATATATATATATACACACACATATATATGATGGTAATAATAGCAGAATATAAAATATAAAGTTAAAGCATTTATTTCAAAAATAAGAGGATTATAATACCTAAGAAAGGTGATACCGGCACCAGATGAAGCAGCATTTGCATTTCAATATTGCTACACACAGTAGTCTCTGAAGACAATCTTCCTAATGAACCTTACCTCTTGCTATTCAGACCAGTATATAGTTTCCACCCATTGAATCTAGACAGGCCTGTGTAATCAAACCTTACAGTTTTTGCCTTCCTTTCTTTGGACTACTCACTATGGGGAAGACAAGTTACATTGAAAGATGTCTGTCTACTGGGAGACAGCCGTACTCTGAGGAATCTCAACCAGCCATGTAGAATGAGTATATAAGAAGAAATTACACTGCCCAGAGAGGCCCAGCTGTTCTAGCCACACCAGCACAGGTGTCACATGTGTATTTGAAGAATTTGTTTTAGACTTCCTGCTGATAACCTCATTGGAGCCACCTTTAAAATTTGGACCAACTTATTCAAGGTACCAGTCATTCTGGAGCAAAGATAGTCATTTCTGGTATTCATTGCCCATATTCCTAACCTAAAAAAATTGAGAAACTTATTTGTTTCTATGTTAACCCCCAAAATAGGCATGATTTGTGATGTAGCAGATAAACCAAAACACTAAACTATTAGAAGCATGAAATATATCAATTAGAAACAATTATTTATATACATCAAAAGTCACATGAATTTAGGTACTAGACATTCATATGTCAGAATGAAAATGCTTTCAAACATTCAGGTTAGACATTGAGAGATTCTTTCCAATGGACATATGAAAATATTTGTTTTCATTTTTCAGTATAATAATATATAATAAACTTTATGGATATATATAATATTTAAGAAGCAAATTTGAGTGTGCCTTTATTCATAGTCATTATCTATATGTTAAATTTTCAAAAAATATGAAGAAATTACTAATATATATGTAATATATAATATATGGAATATGTTTACAATCATAGAATCATTCTTTCTAATGAGAGTCTGCTTATTTTATATTTGTAAAAATATAAATTTATACTGATGTTTATTTAAATATCATAATAATTTTGTAAGGAGTGGATGGTGATGTTGAGGTAATACTTAGAAGAATTAGTCATGCAGAAAATCATCTGAATAATAGAAAATCCTGTTGAAACAGTTATACTAAGAAATTCAGAAGGCAGTTTTTTTTGGTTTTGAATTGTTTTATTATGTTTTTGGTGTACGTGTTATATCACAAGGAAGCCATGGAGAGTGACACTGAATGTGTTATGTGGTTAAACTACAGTGAACCTTCTAGGATTTAAAACATTGCTCAGGCCAGGCGCAGTAGTGCACACCTATAATCCCAGTGGCTCAGGAAGCTGAAACAGGAGGATTGAGAGTTCAAAGCCAGCCTCAGCAAAAGCAAGGTTCTAAGCAACTCAGTGAGACCCTGTTTCTAATAAAATACAAAATAGGGCTGGGGTGGGGATGTGACTCAGTGGTTGAGTGCCCCTGAGTTCAATTCCTAGTACAAAACAAACAAATAAACAAAATCAAAACAAAAAACATTGCTTAGGAAAATTATAGGGCTGAAATCACTTTCTGTGCTTTTGGTTGCTCAATATCCTTCTTTCTATTAATCTTTGTATATAAAAACAGATGTTGAAAAGAGGAAAATAAAAGTTTTATGTATTTTATAATCATGTTTATAATAAAGCCATAATATGAATGGCACACTGATTTTTGATGTTTACATCTATCAGTCAGGTTACCATTGAGTCATGTTAGAGAGCTTTGAGATACATGAATTCCTTTGCCTGTCAGTTACCCTATTGATTATTAGTACTAAAGATATTTAGTAGCATGGGCAACAAAATAAGAACCCATGCTGTATTCTTTCAAAGCAACAGTTTCATACAAGTTTAGAAAAAGCTTAGCTTTTTACAGTGTAAAGTTTAAAAGCACTAAACAAGCTCTTGGGACCATAGTTTGCAGACCCCTAATCAACAAGGCTAATTTTGTCAATCCAGCACAGCTAGTTTTGATTGTTCTCTCTCCATAAGCCAGAAACTTATTTAGATTTAGGCTGCCATTTAATTCCCCAAATTATTTGATTGTTAACATGTTTTCAGCTACCTCAAGATTTATATATAAAATTTTAAAAAATTAAGAACCAGGAAAATAGCAACTGTTAAAAATGCCTGAAAAAAATTATTGTTTAGAAATGAATCTACAATTATCTATTGTATGTAAAGTCAAAAATAATACTTAACATATAAAGAAAAAATATATGTTAAATAAACCAGTTTGGCACGAGACTAATTTATAATTGCTTTCACAACAAGAAGTAACTGTTCAGGGATATTTTAATTTTCTGTTAAGTCTCAAGTAATATATTTCAGTATGTATATTCTGGACACATAATATGTTATATGTCTAACATGTGTCTGTATGTGTGCACACATGCATATAAATACTTTTTATCATTTAAAGCATTTAAAAACATTAGATCTAGAAAATAGAATATATAAATAAGAAAACACTAGTGACAAAAAATGAATCTGAAATTTAAGATGTGCTGCTTAAACATTCATATATCTAAACAATTGATATTCCCAGTGGATAGCAAGTATGTTTGGGCCAAATAATTGAAGTAGAGAAGTACATGTTACTTTTTGATGTAAAGGAAATGGAGTTTTCTTTTCACTTGTTTATCTACACAGAAAATAGCAAGGCAATTTAAGTAAAATGATAACCTATCCCAGGACAACTGTGCTAGTTACTTACTAAAAGCCATTGCAAAGGAATGCCCTGGAATGAACCTATAATTAGTTTGGCTGTGTACTCACCTCCAACCCTTTTGACACTCATAAATTGAATTCCATTAGGGACAGATAAAAGAAAATGAGCAGGTTTGTGAGGACCCCTTTTAGTGAACATAGCTCACTGTTTTTTTATCCTTTCCTAAAGGCACATAAAGACACGACCAGTACAACCATGACTTCATTCTTAAAATGTAGTTTGTCCATTTGACATTTTCCCATATACATTTTTAGCTGTATTTTTTTAAATTTATGTTTATGTGGTGCTTAGAATCTAACCCAGTGCCTCACACTCTACCACTGTGCTAGAACCTCAACCCCTCCCATATACATTTGGAGGGTTTGAATACAGCACAGACATATTAATAAGACTTCTTGCTTATGTTAACTTTAACAATTATTAGGAGACTCACTGTGCATCATGGTTCATTGTCCACTCATGTTATTTATGACAAAATGATCTAATATTCAACCATATATTGGGGATTTGATTTTTTTGGTCTATTATACTGTTTTATCTATTTCTATGATCTGTAGAAGGCAAGCAAATATAATCAATTAAATGTGATTTTATTATTCAATGAATCCACAAAAAAGCTCTATATTTGTATTTGTGTGACTAATTATGTTGTCCACTTCTTTATAAAAATCTCCATGAAATATTGTCTTAATTGGAACTACTAGACATTAATTTTTGAAAAATTGTTTAAAGGCTTCTGAAACTTGACTTTTGATGAGATAAGAACATTGAGCTCTTTTTCCCATCATTGCTATAATTATTCCTATTTCGTATTGCACTTTATAATTTGTGACATTTCTGGAAAGAAATGAACATAAAATAATTGCATGAACTTTAGTAAATTATGAATCCTCTATAGCAAATTTTGGAAACTTTATTTAACTCATTTGACTTTTAGTTTTTCATGGATGATTGTAATGCATTCCACTATTATCATGTATGTAAGAAATAAAAAAAGAACTAATAAAAAAAAGAAAACTTCATGTCTGGTATTATTTTCTGCACAGATTCATAAAACAGGGGTATTCAAAACACAAATATATTCATCTTATTTAATATGTACACACACACACACACACACATATATATATATATATATATATATATATATATATATATATATAAACTATTTCATGAAAATCATTCCTTATGACTTACTGAGAAAAAAAAATAATCATTTATGTGTTGAAGATGATCACTGTGCAGTATAAACAGGCTATTATGTTAATGATCATGTCATAATTTGTCTGTCTAAAGCCATTCAAGGAAGCTGTGGCATACAAATTAAAACAAATTTACTGTCTATAATGGTGACTTTATGGGATGAAAATAAATCATGGATTGTTCATGAATAACTGTCTTCCCTATATGGTTAGTTGTTTTCTGCCAGTAACAGAGAAATCACACATGATGCTTCCCTTTAAAATCTATACACCTCATTTTTAGCTCAAATTAATCAAAATTTCAGGATATGAATACTCATAAACTCTATTGGTATTGCTTAAACGAATCAGTTACAGGTAAAATATCAAATCCTAACATGTTTTGTGTCCATTATACCTCAGGAACTCATAAGTCCATACTAAAAATCAGGAGAATATTGTTACATTTCCATAACATGATGCAAGTGACATTTAAGAAAAGTTAATCTGGCACCAGGGACTCTCCATATAGATAGGCCAGCCTGTGATTCTTATTATGGGGGGTTTGAATATCATATTCTAAAAGGCTCATTGGAGTTACCTATCAAAGATTACAAACTTATTTTACAATGTTGCACTCCCCTTGACTCCAATTCTAATATACTCTGACACAGGCTTTCTTTAGATTAACTGTCATCACCAGTAATTCTTGTAAGAAATGGTAATAATAAATAGCCTTATTGTTTTTAAGGATTGACACGTGCAGGGTTCTTTTATTAATATGTAAAATATTCAGAATATAAACCTATTAAGCATATTTTAAGCTTTTGAGGTCCTGTATTCCATTATAACCAATTGCTTCATTCTGGATATCAGGGATTTCTGCATTTTCCCATGAGTATGGTTGCATAGACAAAGAATTTATAATTACTGAACATATCAGAAAGTAAAATGTGAAAATAACTTAGAAACAACTCAAATTTTTAATTTGCATTATATGACTGGCTCACATACCCACTGAAGAACCTAATTACTATTGTAAAAAAATTCTCATATGTCATAGCAGGCCTTCTTATTTTATAGCAGGAATTTACTATTTGATCCTGTAATTTGTTGTTGAAATCATGCTACTTTTCCAATTCAGGGTTCAGTCCATTTAATCATTTTTTCATTGTCTTGTTCCATAAAATTTGAAGAGTTTCTCATTTCTCAATTTCCTTTTCACATTCTGCTCCTGAGTTATTTTTATACCCTTCTAGGATTTGTTTATTTTTAAGTATCATACCATATTACTACCCTGTACAGGAAGTTCTTCATGATGCGCAAATGTCTCCTTAGCTCTGAATATTCTGCCATCAAATTTTTCATGGTACTTGGATTTTGCATGTGTGTGTATAAGAGTCAGACATAATTCTTTGGTGGTTAGAAGATTACATGGCATGATATGAGGATATTTTTCCTTGAGTCATAATTAAATTCAGTTCAATCAGAATGAAATTATGTATTTTCATACAGACAGGATGGAGCTTCTTCTTTTAGTAATGTTGTAGATTATAAATTGTTAAATTTGGAATTACCAAAGTTATGTGAACATTGAAAATGAAGTAGAATTGGTGTAAATGTTTGAAAAACTACAATTGTTTGATTAGTAATTAAAATATGACAAAAGTAAAGCAATGTTCATTGAAACTAACTGGCATGTGTCCAAACATGCCACTAAGTATTATAAAACAACATATTTTAAAATATTATAAAAAGAAGTGACACCAAAGATGAAGCACTACCCAAAATAAAACTTGTAACTTCTTAAAATATTATAAAAGTTTTATATTTAACTTTAACAACCTTGGTTGTCTGGTATTCCAGTTCACAGTGTATTTAAAGGGTTGGTAGCTATTAGAAACAAAAACACTAAATGAAGAAATTTTCACCAATTATCCTTAGATCTGCCCTCAGTAGCTACATAGAATAAATGTGATTCTTCTACATGACATCACCTGGCCCCTGGATGGACAGGGAGTGTAATGACTGGGCCCACACTCTGCCACTTACTGCTTGCTATCTGATGTCTCCAGTTACCTGGCTCCCTAGGAATAGTGTTATCTAAAATGGGTTCAGGGAGGGAATAGCTGGGAAGAGATTAGGATATGAATGTCCAGGTCCTTGGGCTCCAAATGCCACTGTCCACTGTCTTCTCAGCTTGGAAAGCAGTGGGTGGGAGGGGCAGGTGTCTGCCAGGCAGCTTTGGTGGGCAGCACAGAGAGAGGCAGGCAGCAAACTAAAACCAGACTATATTCTCAATGAAAACCCCAAGAATCAGTCAAAACAAGCATAAATAAATAAATAAATAAACAGGTAAAAGAAATGTTTACCTTGTTTTAGTACCTACTGCATCTATGTTTAGTGACTTACATTTAAATTTATGAATAAGCAAAGAACCTTGATTATCCAGAAGCAGTTATCTGATAGCCTCAACTATCCAAATCATAGCCATACACAAGGAGATAAAGGACAAATAAAGGAATGTGAATTTTCAACATATTTATCACAAAGTTCATGCTCATAACCACGTCTACTATACTCTTCTTTTATATTTAACTTTAACAACCTTGATTATCTGGTACTCCAGTTCACAGTTCATTTGAAGGGTTGGTAACTATTATAAACGAAAACACGGACAGGAAAAATTTTCACCAATTATCCTTGGATCTGCCTTCAGTAGCTACATAGAATAAATGTGATTCTTCTACATAACTGCCTTCCACTGTTTAAATATTATTAAGCCTTTGTACAATCTTCCTATTCCAACCTAAAATTCCTATCCTAATTTGACATGGCTTACAAAACTTTAACCATCTTAATTTTCTTTTGTCCATGTAATGTATTTGCATAATTAACAAGGTTAGGCTTAAATTATTTAAAATATCTATAATTAGTGATAAAATGAGCTTAGGAAATGTTGGAGTCATAGATTATACATAATACAAATATCCATTCTTTTGTTAGAATATTAGTCAATATTTTTTTCTAGTTGTTAAATTATTTGAACTTTTTGGCCATGAAAGAAGCTACAAGTTTTATTTTGATTATTGCTTCATCTCTGGTGTCACTTTTTTTTATTTGCAAAATAATTTCTCTATTGCCATAGTTACACAACATGTCTGTTTAATTGATGTGCTTTAAGCAAAGCAAATGTCATTCAAGCAACAGATGGTTTCTGACTTGAATTATATAGGTTGGAACAATTATACAGGATACACTGAAAGAGGAAAAACCTGGAATTGTCATCAATTATTTAAACACTTGGATCAAAATATTCTCATTTAATGTTAGCAAAAATCACACTAAAAAGTATGTGATGGGAGAAAAAAGCCTTAAAATAATAAATATTAAAATATCTTCCTAAAATAATTGGAGAGTATTATGCACATTAGGTAGTATGCTAGTAATTTCTTTCATATGTTGAGTTTATACATATTGGTAATATATGTCTGTTAGATGTGTTTTGGTGTTCATGAAACATTTTTTAATCTTCTTTACCTGATATTATTGGCACATCAAAAACAACTGATACTCATGTAAAATGTGTCACCTCCTGGATATTAATATTAGATGAGAAGACCAATATTTCGTTTGAGTCTTATTATATTCTTAAAAATATTTGAAGCTTTGTAGTCTCCATAGGTAATCAAAGGGCGAATTAAAATATCTGCATTTTCCAGCAGTGGTATTTGCCAGTGATGGGAAGTACTAGCAAGTAATGTTGAGGTAAACATAGTTGAGGGAGGAAAGAGGAGAAACTGCAATCAACTTGTATCGACAGTAATGATGTAGTCTTTTATTCGTTGACCTTTTTTAATACAGGTGCATTTTACTAAAAACAGACTTCTGTTTATTTTACATACAAACAAGAACGTTCCTAACATACCATCTACCACAATCATGTTCCCTACACACATACACATGCACACACACACACACACACACAATTAAAAAGAACCTCAAAGTTATCCAGAGTTTAAAGAGTTTTTAAAAAGCCATTATTAAGCTAAATCTCCAGTAGTAGTTTTATATGGCATTATTCTTTCCATTATGCTTAATAAGTTATAAACTGTATACATTAAATATCTCTAAGTTAAGAATGGGAATAAAAACTACTAAGAAAATTCAGTCTCCAATTCTAAAACCCTCAAAACAATCTTACTTGTTTACCCTAAATATATTATTTGAACCTTTTGTAAAATTACTTTGGTGGCCTATCATTATTTTTGTAAATTAGAGAGAAATAGATGCAATTTTGATAAAATCAATCTATTGCAACCAGCATCATCCAGTGGTTTTCAAACCTTGGTTGCTTACAACTTAAGTCAATTTGTTAATAATGTAGATTCCCGTATTACAACTTTCCAATATTCTGATTTAGTAGGTTTAGGATTCATGTAGTTCATGTAGATATATGGTCTGTTGTAGAGTACATGTTTGTATCCCTTCAAAATTCATATTTTGAAATCTAGTCCCTAATGTGATGGTATTTGGAGATGGGACTTTTGAAAGGTGCTTAAGTCAGGAGGGAAGAAACAGAGCTCTCAGAATGGGATTAGTGCCATTATAAAAGAGACCTTAGAAACCACATGACCCTTCTCTACACTCTGAGAATATTGCTGGCTTTTAACCAGGAAGCAGAACTTTACAGGATACCAAATCTACCAATAACTTGACCTAGAATTTCTGATATTCCAGAATTATGAGAAATAAAACTTTCCTGTTCACAAATCACTAAGCCCATGACATTTTGTTATAGTAGCCTGATGGACTAAAACATTATCCTATGACCACAGTTTCAGAAAATAAAATATCTATACATATGAGAAAGCAGGAAGTACTTGTTAAATTTTCTAAATACTTTTAAGACTACTTTTCTTAGTATTTGAAAATAAATTAATCACTTTGCAGTAACGAAATTCTAACAATATCATACTGTTTTCTGTTTAAAAAAATTTAGAAAACCATTATTTTGAAAAATATACAACATCTATCTCCTTTTACAACAATATTTTTTTGATTCACATTTGATAACTTGACACTGTGGGACCAACAAACAAAGACAGCTCATGGTATAGCCACAAAATGAGAACTGATAATTTTAAATTTTAAAACATTATTGTTCATACACACACACACACACACACACACACACTTATATGTACATACATTTATGTGTGTGTGCGTGTGTGTGTGTGTATATCACAAAGAATGTCATACTTTATACTATTAGTCATTTCATGGAATTTGAAAACATCATGGATTTTTCTATAATTTCTTCTGTGTTTATACTCTTTTTGTATATTACAAATACATTTTTGATCAAGGAAATAATGATTATAAGTTCATCTGTTAAGTTCTATAACACTCAAGAGTCATAAGGTTATGTTAAAAATCAGAGTCACATTCTGAAACATGAATATATGGTTCCCTTAGATGTTTGCAAAGTTACCTCTGGATACATTTGTAGTTTCACATTTTCAAACTACTGTATCTACATAGTTTTATCAGTTTCCATTTTAGTCACTTTGATGATCGCTATTGTTAGAAAAATTGTGCTTAGGAAGTGTCCCTGTTCAATTTTTATAAATTATATAACCGACATTATAAACATAGAGATGATTATGGCATTTTAAAAATTAATTTTAATTAGTTTTACATGACAGTAGAATGCAGTATGATATATCATACATAAATGGAGTATAATTTCTCATTTTTCTGGTTGTATATGATGTAGAAACTATTGGTTGTGTAGTCATATATGTACATAGGATAATGTCTGATAAATTCTATTATTCTTCCTGCTCCCATACCCTCTCCATCCCTTCACACCCCTCATCTAAAGTAACTCTATTCTTCCCTAGACACCCTTCCCTTATTGTGAGTTAGCATCCACTTAACAGAGAAGACATTCAGCCTTTGGTTTCTTGGTATTAGTTTATTTTGCTTGCCATGTTATTCTCCAGCTCCATCCATTTACCAGAAAATGCCATAATTTCATTCTTTTTTAAAAAAGACTGAGTAACATTTCATTGTGTATGTATATACCACATTTTCTTTATCCATTCATCTATTGAAGGGCATCTAGGTTGCTTTGATAGTTTACCTATTGTGAGTTATGCAGCTATAAACATTGATGTGGCTGCATCACTGTAATAATATGTATGTGGGGGAAGTGTCAAGATATGAAATTATCTCTGTATGGCTTAATCATACTAACACATGGTGCTGTTTAAAGATAAGCAATATCAATAACAATGCCAGGTAGATTTAAATAAGATTATTAAAACATTTTCAGATCATATGTATGTGCATGATAGAATAATAGCACGTTGCATATTTAATAAGGACTATTTTAAAATTTTTTGTTATTGTTGATGGACCTTTATTTATTTATTTATTTTAAAAATGGTGCTGACAATCAAATTCAGTGCCTCACACATGCTAGATAAATGCTCTACCACTGAGCTACAAACTAGGCCCAGGATTGATTATTGTTTGGTACAGTTTTCATAATGAAATATTCTGGTTTTATTCATATGGAAGACACATTTAATCATAGGAATGTCAAAATTATAGCAATAAATCTGATGGCCTTATGGTATTAAAGAAAAAAACATTGCTCTATAACTATAATGTAGGGAGCAAATTCATTTGTTATATTTCTGAAGTAAATATAATAACTTCAGATCCATTACTGAAGTCAACAAATACTCAAGTTCAGTGAGTCTTCCCAAAGCACTGATTACTGAATTTCATTTTATTGTTTGGTTTAAGATGCATAAATTAAAAGAATAGATCCTATAAATTCGAGTAGGTCTTATTTTACAAGTTTAAAGCAGTAGTGTTATCTCTAGATTTGAGAAGTTCCTATTAGAGTTCAAAATTGCATTTTGCAATTCCCACTTGTACCTTGATAATTGTTCAGTAAATGATCATCACACAGAATTAATATAATTGTACCAATCAATTAGGTAGAATATTTTCTTGGATGTCTAAAAATGATTTAATATTACTGATTCTTAACAATAGGGATATATTTTGAAAGATTTAAAAAATTTTTCAAGAACTTAAAGTAAGACATAAGTGACTTAGTAGTAAATGAAGAGTCAAAACTGCTTGCACTTTCAAAATGTTGTTAACTTATAATATCTAAACTTAGAATTATTGTTAATGAGAAAGTCCAAATTAAAATTAATGAAATGTTATGCCATTGACATAAACAAGTGAAGATGTTTATTTCATTGTTTTTTTTTTTTTTTTTTTTTTTTTTTTTTTTTTTTACAACAAGAAATAGCGAAAAGTGTTATGGAGAACCAAATGTTATTTCTTGTATTGACAGAAATACATTGTAGCACACCCATAATATTAGCTTCCATTTGGACAATAGTCCCTGAAAAACATTTTGCTAATCAAAACTTAACTTCACTTAAAAACCACAGGCAACCACCCAACTTAAAATCTTTTGCAACTATTAGATGAAAAATGTGGCACAAAAGAATTAATTTAGCTCTATTGTTAAAAGAAGATTTTGCTGTACATTAGTGCTGCTGGATATTCTGGGATCAATAGCATCATGAAAATTCAAATCTGTTCAGTGTATCAGTTTGAATTAGGCTAGTTTTTATGCTCCTCTAAAATTGCCTATCTGTGAACCTATTCAAATTTTATTGTGGTTTTGAGGCCAAATAATTATAGTACTTTGAGAAAATAATATAAATAATTTGGTGTAAAATAGGGCTAACTCTAAGGTTAGAAACTGGTCATAGGAGATGATCTAAATTCCAATTAAAGAAAATTGCTCATCCCACACTTGATTTTTAAGAACAATTTTGAATAGAGATTTTATTCTGATCTGAATTATAGAAAAATATTTTGTGATGCATCAATTTTAAAATATGACTCCAGAACTAATAGGGAATGGAAAGGCCAAAGGGAGATAATTGAGGTTATAGAATAGTACATGTGGTCACACACACACACACACACACACATACAATCAGGATGCTTTTTAAAAAATCTAAGCACATATTTTTTTTTTATTTTTCTGATGGGGTTATTTTAAAATTACTTTTAACAAGCAAAACATATTAAGAATAACTTATACAAGTAAAAACTTCAAATTGAATATATTCATTAACTAAATAGCACTAGCAAGCATTGTTTAAAATAATAATTTAAATAAATAAAACAAACTAAATTTAAAAATATGAACTCATGGAAAATTTAACAAACAAAAAATGTGAACTCTTGAATTGTACATTTTATTTGATTTTTAATGATCCAAAATATGTTGTCATTTATTTTTTTTAATGTGGTGCTGAGAATGGAACCTAGAGCCTCACACATGCAAGGCAAGTGCTTTACCACAGAGCCACAACCCCAGCCCTTGAACCCAAATATTTTAAAGAAGTTTTATTATTTTAATCTCACTTTTTTCATAATGAGGATTGAACCCAGGGATGCTTTTTTTAAAATGCATAGAAAACAACAATGATCACTTCAAGCTAGAAAAATCAGATGCCTACAGAGTTGCATCTAATTTCTCCAAATAAATATCTCTAGAGACTGATTAAAATTTATCATATTGTACTTCACTTCTAATGTAGCTAATGCCACTGAAATCTATGACTTCATGACATGGAAACAACATGCATTAGCACAACTGAAGACTACATGTACATGTAATGTGCTTCTGTTACATTAGGAAGAAATAGAAAACATGATAACAACAACATTCCATGCCCTTTTAGGAGTAATTTCACCTATAGATTAATGGAATAAATATGACTCCTGCACAGCTAATAACAGCTGACCTTTTAAAATTTCTATTTGTTATTGATGGACCTTTATTCATTTATCTATTTATACACGGTGCTGAGAATCAAACCCAGTGATTCACACATGCTAGGCAAGCGCACTACCACTGAGCCACAACCCCAGACCATACAGCTAACTTTTATTTCTTATAAATAAATTCAACTGTCAACTGATTTTCCAAAAAGAAAAACATTTTGTTTCAAAACATACAGACATCCTTATGATTTAAACTCTAGGAAAAAATAAAACAAATCAAAATAGTGCATTATTAAACTTTGAAAATGAAATGACAGTAGATGTCACAATTCAGTTAGAAATACCAGATGAGTTACCATATGATCAATTGAAATTGATATTAGTTAGTCAAAAGGAATACATATAGTTGTGTAATATTTATTTAAAATTAAAAGTACACCCATAATGTACCTAGTGTGATAACTTCCTAATAAATAGCAAAACATATTTTAGGTTCATATAGGTGTTTGAAGATTATCAACTCTGCATGACCTCAGTTATTAGGTAATAAATAAATATATATATATAAATTACAACAAGTACAGTGACATAAAAATCATGAAATAGTCCCATATCCAACTTAATTCTTTTTGTATGTGTGTCGTTCTTATTATGATGCAGGCCTCTCTAAGTTGCTGAGACTGTGTCAAACATAGAATCCTTCTGCTTCATCTTCCTGAATAGTTTGGAATTAAGCTGTATGCAACCACATCTGACCTTTTTGTGACAAGAAAAAGGACAAAGGAAATTTATTATACCCTATATTAATTATTATTTCCTATTTAATCAAAGTTTATCGGCTTAAAATGAAGAATGTGCTATTTTTATTGATATCATCTGGTGGTTCCAATTTACCACTGTTCTCTCAGTATCAGATAATATTGTTTGAAAACGGGAAAGCGATCTGATTTAAAGAACTTTTGTTTTTTATTTATGAAATTGGGAGAAAGAAAATCAGGACAAAATGAAATATGTACCCAGGGAACATGAAACAATTGAGTAAGAAAATACATACAGTGTATGGAAATATAAATTGTACCAGGTTTACAATTATCAGGGAAGCTTAACTTTGCTTCTGATTTAACTTGAATGGAACAGAAATCTCCTGAGTCTATTGCATTTATAATACATTCACTATGATAAAAGAGTGCCATCAGAAAAACCAGCCTTTGTTCATGGTTCTAGAAAAAAACTAAGAATAGGATCTTCCTATTTCTATTGTCATATTTCATACACGTCCAAGTTATATAATATGTATTCCCCTCTCAAAGTAAAGTATTATACTTAGTCAATTGCAACATATTACAAAAGAATCAATACGCATGACACTCTAAAGAAATATAGATGCAATAATTATAATAAACAATAAATAATTAAATGGCTGCTTATACTGGGAATTCAATCTAAAGGCAATATGATGCCCTAGAAAATATTGACATTAAGGGGCTGGGGTTGTAGCTCAGTGGGGCTGGGGTTGTAGCTCATTGATAAAGCACTTGCCTAGCACATGCAAGGCACTGGGTTCAATCCTGAGTACTGCATAAAATATATATATATA
>NW_026000250.1:1656888-1690045 GCF_001458135.2 Marmota marmota marmota
ATATATATATATATATATATATATATGTTGTATACATTCTCAGCTAAAAATATTTTTTAAAAAAGAAAATATTAACATTACTTAAGGGCTGGGGATGTGGCTCAAGCGGTAGCGCGCTCGCCTGGCATGCGTGTGGCCCGGGTTCGATCCTCAGCACCACATACAAACAAAGATGTTGTGTCCGCCAATAACTAAAAGAAATAAATATTAAAAAATTCTCTCTCTCTCTCTCCCCATCTCTCTCTCTCTCTCTCTCCTCTCTCTTAAAAAAAATTATTTAAAAAAAAACATTACTTAAAATATAGGCACTAACTTTTAAAAGAGAATATACATGTATGGATATTGAAAATAACTTTATCATCTACCTACACATGACTGAATACTTTTACTCATGTGTCTTCTCCAACTTAACTGTTATACTTCTCATTGGAAAGAACAGTTTATAATATATGTATGCTAATGCATGGTGCCTGGCACATAGCTGACACTTAATGACAGTTTTCAAAATAGATGAATGTCATTACCTTCTTAGTGGAAAAGAGTTCAAGGAACACAAAGTTTTCATGGTGTCCTTTTTGGGACCACTAATTTAAAAATGCCTTGCTTGTACTTAATTCTAACTAATGTGGATTGTTCTGATAATATTCTATCATCTCAGGAGAATATGTTTGCACTCTGGATGTCACTTTTAATTTATATGATGGATGTTTGTATTATTACCAGGTGTTTAATTTTACCAGTTTGACATTCTCACATTTGGCCTCTTTGTCTCCTGAATTTATAAGCTCAATGGCAATTTTAATATTATACAATTTCATTTTCAAAGAGGTATTGAAAACTAAATGCTAGCCCAAGTTGTATACTACATGACATAGAGGCTTAAGGTGACTGAAAATTAATGGTAAGTTGTCTGAAGTGAAATAAATCAATCTCAAAGTGTGCCAGAATTAATGGAGACAGACATATTTATGACAGTTTTAGTATGACAGTTTTAGTAACTCTCTTACAACTCACTTCAAAGGTAATTACTTTCAAGAACTAACACAAGCAATCAACCTGTTTTTACCAGCTATTTTACTTTAATTTATTTGAATTCTATCTGAATCCATGGCTTCAGAGGTAATAATTGGAAAGTAAATAACAGTCTTGATAAAGACTATAATAACCAGATTCAGTGTTCTAAATGGACATTATATTTTATAGTTCTTTGAAACAATACAGACAAAATCCATTGAGAAAGTTGCAGCACTTCATGAGAAAGAGCTGCAAACATGCACACACAAAAGTTCAAACAGATCCTTAGATAATAACATATAAAGTCATTTAGGATCTGAGTTGTTAAATATTACAAAATAATTTTGAAGGATTTTTGTTTCTGCTACAAATAAGATGTACTTAAAGCTGAGTTTTTTCATTGTTTATGCTATTACTAAATAAAGCAATGTTTAAAGTAGAAAAAGAGGATTCTTTTGGTGCATTCACTTTTATTATTAAATCAGTACAAATTTTCTTAAAACATATTATTTAAAACCACTTAAAATAGAGGGTTATATTATTGTTTTATTTCAAAGGAAAGTGACAAGTGATGCTTTATCACAAAAATAAGATAATTCTTCTTCCAAGAATGTTTAATTTTCCTTCATCATGTACATCAGCATATATTTGTGAGGTCCTCTGAAAGGAGATTCTAATACTGATAGTTACTAATAACTCACCATTATACATAGATAGTGGCTTTAATGTCATATTTCCATTAACATACACTAATTGCACTGGAGCTTAAGACAGAGTTTATTCAGCCAGTTATTACTTGCTAGGAATCATAATAAATTAATGTTTTCCAAAGAATTGAAAGAATATATATATATGTACATATATATAATTTATATAGAAACAATAATTATATGCAATATGTATAATTTGTTTATAATTATATATAATATATACTAAATATATGTAAAACAATTTTATGTATAATTCATTGAATTATAAAGATAATACAACTTTCATCAATATTGATAACATAATTATGATTATCTCATTCATAATCTACATTTTGTGATCCAAATGTGAATGTTTTCCTTATATACCTAAATCCTTCTATTAGAGAACCAACAAATCATGCACCTCACACTGGCACTACTGTTTCCATCTATAACTATCTAATTTATCTGTAGCACATAAACATCTTTTAATATATCATATAATTTATTTATTTATTATGTGTCATTTACCTCCATGGGGGTAGATATTTTTATTTGCCTTGTTTGCCATTATATACTGAGTATCAGAACAATTTTAAGAGCTTACTGTGTAGAAATCAATAAATATTTGTAAAATTAAGAAAGTAATTAATGAAATTTCAAGGACTGATATTCTTTAAAATTATGACAAGATGTGAGCTAAGTGACATATTTGAGGAATATAATGTTTTAATGAACAGCATCTTCCAGTATTTTAAATTAAATAATGCAAGAAAATTCTGAAAGTGACATCCTCTTTTCAGCTCACATCAGTTCAGTAATGAACATACAAGTAGAAATGACAAAACAACTGAGTGTTTTTTTTTTCCTGGATCTCAGAATAAAAGTAATCTGCATTCTAAAAGGTCAGGTTCAAACTCAGGGATAATAGGAAAGAAAATATAGTTTGAAAATCCAGTATTTATTGATTTCTAATTATCAGAAAGCAATTTTAATTTGGAGATCTGAAAATAGGAAAGGAAATGAAGAATATAACATGAAGTAGCTACAAAAGTTTTTTTAAAAGTACAATATCAACTATACTTTGGTGATGTGAGCAGGATGGTGGACTAAGATGATCCAGATTAATTTCTCCACAGAAACACTAGAAAAACAAAAACATGTTGACAGATTATGGAAACTAATATTCCTAGAAGACACCACCTCCCCCCCAGGAAAAATGGAGGGACAGTGTGGCTCAAGAGGAGGGAAGGGTAATTAGCTAAACATTAAACCTCTTCCAGTACATCCTTTCTCAATAACAAAGGGGACTAAGGGAAAAAGCAAACTTTCATCCCTTCCCAGGTTCTTCCCCAGCATCTCCACCAAAAGCAAACATTTACCCCTTCCCAATCATAGTGGGTCCTGAAGGGAGGAGGCACATACACAAATGTGAACACCAAGTTGTGAGTTTTTCACAGTGACAATGAGTTTCAAACTTTTTACAACTGTCTTCCTGAGTTAAAATTATAACCTGAACCACTAGGTCCCTGACTGTCCGAACAACACATCCACAGTCCCCAATGATTAATCCACCACCATTGTAAACTATAAAACTCAGACTCTTATAACCCAGGCTATTTCCATACCCAGAAAGTGAACCCTCCCATGGCTGACTGATTGACTTCACTGCAGAATAAAGGAAAGTTTGTTGATCTGAGGTCTGCCTCCCATCCCCTGCCTCTGCCATTTGTGGGTCATGTGACCAAAGTAGCTTTGTGAGAACTCAGGAAAACAATTAAATCTTTTAAATTAAACACTAAGCCAAGAGGACTGGAAGAAAACTATTTCACAATTATGAGGTTATATATGAAAAACCTGTTGCTAATATTATACTCAATAATGAATGTGTATAACGTTCCCTTTGAAGTCAGGCATAAGATAAGGATGCCAATAATATAAGGATTCCAATATACTGTTGGAAATTCTGCACATAGTAAATGGGTAAGAAAATGGGAAGGAAGAAACAAGATTATCTCTATTTGTAGATGGCCTTAGCTTATACACAGAAAACTAAAGATTTAACAAAAATGAGATGTTGTTGTAGTTCAGTGGTAGAGCACTTGCCTAGCATGTGTGAGGCACTGGGTTTAATCCTCAGCACCACAGAAAAATAAAGGAAATAAAGGTATTGCGTCCATCTAAAATTAAAAAACTTAAAAAAAAGATTCAACAAAAATATTAAAACTAATAAATGAATTCAGGAAAGATGCATAATAGCAAATCAAGATGCAAAACCCAACTGAGTTGCTACACAAAAAAAGAATACCCCAAGGATTTAATTGTCAAAACAATTACATTTATAATAGCATAAAAAAACAATCTATTTATGTATAAACTAAACCAAGGAAATAAAAGATGTGTACATCAAAAATGACTAAAAGTTTTTTTAAAAAATTAAAACTGATACAATTAGAAAGAAAGATATCCCTTGTTCATAAATTGAAAGACTTATTGTTATTAATATGTTATTAATTCCCAACAAGATCAAGAGATTCAACTCAATATCGATAAAAATTTCAAAGGTATTTATTAACAAAAATTTAAAAATCTTATCCAATTTTTTATGGAATATCAAGAAACCTGAAACACGCAATACAATCTTGAAAACAAAAGCTAATTAAGGCTCATAGTTATTTATTTCCAAAATTAATACAAATTTAATGTAATTGAAATATATTATACTGTCATAAAGACAGATAAATAGAGCAAGGGAATGAAATAGAGAGCATGGAAATAACTTTGATGTTAACAGTCAAATGATTTTCAACAAAGGTTCCATGACCATTTAATTGGAAAACATCAGTCATTTTAACAAATGGCTCTGGGAAATTTTGATATACAAGCAAAAAGAAATAAATAAAGACGGACCCATGCCCCCCAATATCCAAAATAATAAAACTCAAAATGTACTAAAGACCTAAATATTAAACTTTAAATAATAAACCTACCAGAATAAATTAAAAGATAAAATGTTCATGACATTGGAATTGCTAATCAGTTCTTTGACAGAAAACCAAAACACAGAAGCAAAAGAAAAAATAGATAAATTTGACCATATTGAAAATCAAAACTTCCATAAATTAAACAATCAACAGAGTGAAAATACGAATAATAAAAGGAATGAAAAAATTTTCAAATCATATATTTGATATGAGGTTAATATTAATATATAAATAACTCATATAATTCAGCACCAAAAAACCACAAATGAACAAAAACAAAGCATGAATAACCCATTTTAAAAAATGGGCAAAGGGTATGAAAACACATTTCTCCAAGATAAATGTATGTCTAAGAAGCACAAGAAAAGATGTTCTACATAATTAATCTTTAGTAAATGCAAATCAAAGCTACATTGAGATATCATTTTTTAAACAGATACATTCTTTTAAATAACTATTTTATTAATTTTTATGTGGTGCTGAGGATCAAACCTAGCGCCTCGCACATGCTAGGTGAGCGCTCTACTTCTGAGCCATAACCCCAGCCTGGAGATATCATTTTTCATCTATTTAAGTATCTACTATCAAACAAAACAGAAATTAACAAATTATGATACGAATATACAGAAATTGGAACCACTGTATATTGTTGGTGAAAATAAAAAATTAAGAGTATTGTGACAGTTTCTAAAATAATTTAAACAAATTTATGATATGATTCAGAAATTCTACTTCCAGATGTAAAAACAAAAGAATTGAAACGAGGATCTCCAAAATATAATTGTAAACCCATGTTCATAGAACTTTTCAGAAAAGTCAAAAAGTGTCCATTAACAGATGAATGAATACACAAAATATGGCATACATAAAATAAAATATTATTCTGCATTATGAAAGAAATCCTGACAAACACTACATCATGGATGAAACTTGAGAATATCATACCAAATGAAATAAGCCAGTCACAAAAAGGCAAATATTGTATGAATATACTTAACTGAGATGAGTAAAGTAGTCAAAGTTATGGAGACAAACAGTTTAATGGTGTTTCCAAAGGGATTAGTTCAGGGGTGGAAAAAGATATCACTGTTTAGTGGGTGTAGAGTTGGAGTTTTGCAACATGAAAAGTAGTTTGTAGATGGATGATGGTAATGGATGCAGAACAAGGTGATATTTCATCTCACTCCAGTCAGAATAGCAACTATTAAGAATATAAACAACAATAAGTGTTGGCGAGGATGTGGGGGAAAAGGCACACTCATACATTTCTGGTAGGACTGCAAATTAGTGCAGCCAATCTGAAAAGCAGTATGAAGATTCCTTGAAAAACTGGGAATGGACCCACCATTTGACCCAGCTATCCCACTCCTCAGTTTATACGCAAAGGACTTAAAAACAGCATACTACAGGGACACAGTCATATCAATGTTTATAGCAGCACAATTCACAATAGCTAAATTATGGAAACAACCTAGATGCCCTTCAGTAGATAAATGGATAGGGAAACTTTGGTATATATACACAATGGAACATTACTCAGCATTAAAAGAGAATAAAATCATGGAATTTGCAGGTAAGTAGATGAAGTTGGAGAATATAATGCTAAGTGAAGCAATCCAATCTCAAAAAACCAAAGGCCAAATGTTTTCTTTGATATGAGGATGCAGATGCATAATGGTGATGGGTCGGGGAGCATGGGAGGAATGGAGGAACTTTAGATAGGGGAAAGGGGAAGGAGGGGAAAGGAGGGGGAAGGAGGGGAAAGGAGGGGGAATGGAGTAGAAATGATGGTGGAATGAGTTAGAAATCATTACCCTAAGTACATGTATAAGACACGAATGGTGTGAAAATATTTTCTGTACAATCAGTGTCTTGAAAATTGTGTTCTATATGTGTAATATGAAATGAATTGCATTCTTCCATCATGTATAACAAATCAGAATAAATTTTAAAAAGTGAATTGTATGCTTAAAATGATTAAGGTAGTCCTTTTCATGTTATTTGTACTTTGTAACACTTTTTAAAAAGCTGGCAGTAGAATATTACAAATGGTCAGTGAAGAAAGAGCAGTATAAATTGAAAACAAAAAGAAAAATGTCTAATAAATCAAAGATTTTCAACAAGTTGTGAAGTAAGAAATCAGTTGGGTTTGTTAAGCACTGGTTTTCTTTAAAAATATAAAATCAGGGAAATAGTGAAAGATAATTCCAATTAGCAAGTGTTTATATGCTATGACAACAGATCTAAAATGATCTTTTAGAATAGTTTGGAGTCAAAATACAGTGAGCTGTCTCAGCAAAAATCTAAAGAAGAGACATTTTAGATGTTTAGTACTTTTATTTAATGGAGACATGGTCATGCATATAGATGTCAGAAGATCAAATGGAGAAATAGCTTAACTATGCAAAAAAAGGAATAAAAAGGAAGGATATATTTTTCCTCAAAGAGAGACAAGAAAATAGAGTGAATGAAAAGACTCTGAAGTCTTCTTAAGTGTACATGAGAGAAGATGAAAAAAACATATAAATTGTTTTGATATACTTAAATAAATAGTAGTCATAGAATCTCACAAATTTTGAGTGGCATAGGGTGAGAGCAGACAGTTGAAAGAAATAAAAATAAGATTCTGAAAATAACATGATAAGCAATAATAAAGGGCCTAATAAAATTTGGTGTCCAGAGGTACCATTACTTTAATATAACAAGAAAGCATGAAGTTGTAGTGGTTCCATGATGGCCACTTTTAAAAATATATTTTATAACCCTTTTTCGAAGTCTGGAGAAAGAAGAAAAAAATGAATATTGCTTGTTGCACTCATTTACTTTAATATAAATGATAACTTAGTTTCCTAATGAAGGCGTGCAGTACCCAGAATATTGTCTAGAGCATATAAACATTAAGGATATTTGTTGATTGATTAATAATATGATGTCTATTTAAAAGTGTGTAATGCAATGGAATACAAGTTTTATGAAAAAATAAATGGGTGGCTTTTCTGACATTAAAAAATGATTACCAGGGCTGGGGCGATAGCTTAGTGGTAGAGTACTTGCCTAGCATGTTTGAGGCACTAGGTTCAATCCTCAGCACCACATAAAAAATAAATAAATTAAATAAAGGCATGCTGTCCATCTACAACTATTAAAAAATTACCAGATAAAAGGAAAGAAATGTAATTCAAAACTAGAGACAAAAAAACATCCTTTTGAGTTGGATGATCTCCAACTAAAGTTTTGTTAGGTATATTTTCAAAAGTTCCCGCACATAATCATTGCTTACCTGACTTATGGATATCAAATTTAGATAAGCACAATTCTTAGAAATGACTATTCTATTCATCATTTATGTGCAATATGCTCTACAAATACAAATATTTTGATTATAAAAGTTTTCAGTATTTGAATTGTTATAGAGATAGAAATTATTCTATCACCCTAATTTTTCAGTATAAGGTAATGTAACATCAGAAAAAACAAGAGATAGAGCTACATTTCACTTTCATGAAGGAATAAAAGTAGTACACAAGCACTTATAAAAAGGGAAAACAATTCTAGTCAATGTAATTTTTTAGTGAGTTATATTTAAGCTTGATAATGCACTTTAGATCTTTCATATTCAGAAAATTTATAAAAAAATACTTCCTAATGAGTGAGAAAATAAGAATGCTAGCAATTGAATGATATGGGAATTAATTTAGGCTTGGACACATAGGTTTGTTTGTTCTTACAGGCATCCCATTTAAAAAAAAGTATTAATTACCAGGCTGGTGCAAGGCAATGAGGACTACCAAAATGCCCACTTTTTATGGAACAACATTGGGTTTTAAGAAGCATTTATGAATCAAAGAGTCGGTTCTTTAAAAACATAAACAAGATAAAAAAATCCTGGGCTGGGGTGGTGGCTCAGAGGTAGAGCGCTCACCTAGCATGCGTGAGGCACTGGGCTCGATCCTCAGCACCACATAAAGTAAAATTTAAAAAAATATTGTGTCCACCTATAAATAAATAAAAAAATACTTAAAAAAATCCTTATACAAACTAACAAAAAGCAAGAGAGAGAAGACCAAAACTAGACATGATAAATTAATTATCATCATAAATCATCCTGAAATCCAAATGATCATTAGAAATATTTTTAAAATATATACTCCAATAAACAGAAAAACTGAGAAGATACTGACAGATTTTTAGACACATATGATGTACCCAAATTGAGCCAATGAGTACTTAGAGAACATTAAGCATAGCAATAATCAAGCAGTAAGGTTAAAGCAGCAATTAAAAACCGTCCAACATGGGCTGAGGTTGTACCTCAGTGGTAGAGCACTTGCCTAGAACTTGTGAGGCACTGGGTTTGATCATCTGAATCATATAGAAATGAATAAAATAAAGGTATTGTGCCCATATACAATTAAAATTATTTTTATAAAAAAGGTCTTCTAACAAAGAAAAGCCTTGGATGAGAAGAATTCTCAGTCATCTTCTCCTAAACTTTTAGAAGAAATAATGGCAATCTTCCTCAAATTATCTTGTGAAATAGAAAGGAAAGGGACACTCCTTAATTTATTCTATGAAGCCAGTAACACCCTGTACCAAAACTTGACCAAGACACACCAAGAAAAAAAATACTACAAATATCTCTGATAAACACAGACAACAAAAAACAAATAAATCCTTAATAAAACTTTAGGAAACTGCACTCAAAACACATTAAGTAGTGTAAGAAGAGAGTATACCATTATCAAGTGAGTTTTATCCTAGTGAGTCAAAATTGGTTGAATACATGGAAATCAATAAATATAATTCATCATGTTAGAAGAATAAAGGAATTGAATCACATGAGTTTTCAACAATATATGCAGAAAATGTATTTGACAAATCCAGAACACATGTATGTGAAAAAGACTGGAGAAACTGAGGATAGAAGGAAATTACCTCAACATTATAAAGGCTATATATGATAAACCCAAAGCCAATATCATACTTTATAGAGAGAAACTGAAATTGTTTTCTTCTAAACCTGGAACAAGACAAGGATGTTCACTTTCACCACTTGTATCCAATACAGTTCTTGAGTATAGACAGAATCATTAAAGGTATATAAATAGGAAAACAACAACTCCAATTAAATGTTTGGTCATGATGTGATCCTATATTTAGAAAACTAACAAACAAACAAAAAAACTCCACCAGAACACTTCTAAAGCTGGTAAGTAAGTTCAGCAAAGTATCAGGATACAAGATCAACATTCAAAAAATCACTTGAGAATTAATATGACTAAGGAAGTGAAAGTCCCCTACAATGAAAACTTAGAACACTGAAGAAAGAAATTGAAGAAGACCTTAGAAGATGGAAAAACCTCCAATGTTCTTGAATAGGAAGATAATATTGCCCAAATGGATGTATTTCCAAAAGCATTATACAGATTAAATGCAACCCCCTTTAAAAGTCCAATGATATTCCTCATAGAACTAGAAAAAAAAAAAAAAAACAGTCCTAAATTTCATTTGAAAGAGTAAGAATCAAAGGAGCCAAAGAAATCCTGAGCAAAATGAGTAATGCTGGAGGTATCACAATATGTAATCTCAAATTATATCACATAATTATAATAATAAAGACAGTATGATATTGATATAAAACAGACATAAAGACTGATGGTCTCGAAGATACAAAGACAAACCCGCATAGTTACATTGTTTTTATACTTGACAAAGGTGCCAAAAATATATGTGGGAAAAAAGACAGCCAGTTTTAACAAATGTTGCTGGGAAAACTGAGTATACACATGTTGAAGAATGAAACTAGATCCCTATCATTCATGCTACACAAAAGTCAACCCAAAGTGCATCAAATATCTAGAAGTTAAACCACAATTTTTGTAACTACTGGAAGAAAACAGGATCAACACTCCAATATATTGTTGCACATATCATCTTAATAAGTTCCCTAAAGTTCAAGAAATCAAATCAAGGGGCTGGGGTTGTAACTCAGTGGTAGACTACTTGCCTAGCCCATGTAAGGCACTGGGTTTTATCCTCTCAGCACTACAATAAATAAATAAATATATAAAATAAAAGTATTGTGTTCATCCTCAACTAAAAATATTTCTGAAGAGAAATAAAATCAAGAATCAATAAGTTGTACAGCATCGAATTTAACAGCTTCTACTCAGCAAAGGAAATGATTAATAACATGAGAAGGTAGTCCACAGAATGAGAGAAAATATTTGCCAGTTACATCTCCACAAGGGGATTAATATAAAGAATATACAAAGAATTCAAAAAACAACCCCAAATCCCACAAATAACCCAAACAATAAATGGGCAAATGAACTAAACAGACATTTCTTTTAAAATTCCAAAGGCCAAGAAGTATATAAAAAAGTGTCCATCATCCCTGACAATAAGCGAATTGCAAATCACAACTACTCTGAGATTTCATGTCACTCGAGTTACAATGGCAATCATAAAGAATTAAAATAATAATGTTGATATGGTTGTGGGGGGGGGAAAGTACAGTAACATATTGTTGTTTGGATTGCCAATAGGTACATTAACTCTGGAAAGCAGTATGAAGATTCCTCAAATGACTGGTAAAAGAATCACCATATCGCCTAGACAGCCCACTCCTTGATATTTATCCAAAAAATCCAAAGTCATCATGATACCAGGATATCAGTATAGCACCACATTTCACAGCAGCCAATGGAACCAGCCCAGATATCTCTCAACAGATGAATAAATAAAGAAAATGTGGTAGGTATGCCTGTGCATATGTATATATACATAAACACATCTGATGGAGTTTTACTCAGACCAAAATAACATTGAAATTATGCATTTGTGATTAAATGGATGGAACTCAAGGACATCTTGTTAAGTGAAAAAAAATCAGACTCATAAAGTCAAGGGTTGAATGTTTTCTTTCATATGTGGAAACTAGCACAAAGGAAGGTGAAAAAAAAATAAAGTAGATCCCACAAATTAAAGGTAAGGGGGAGGAAATTCAGAATGAAATATACCAAATTATGCTATGTATATATGTAAAGATACCACAGCAAATTCTACTATAAACAAATAGAAGGAAGACCATTAGAGCAGAAGAAGGTGAATAGGAGGAGGGGGATGGGAAGAAAAGAGGAAGCACTGAGGACTTAAATGGGGTAAAGTGTATCCCATGCATGCATGATTATGTCAAAATGAATTCTACTATGATGTATACCTATAATGTACTAATAAAATAATTTTTAAAAGAAATATTTGTATGATTAACAGAAGCACCAAATGATTTTATGATAGCATATCTGTGGTGTTACATCTATTTTTTTAAAAAAAAATTTAGTTGTTGATAGAACTTCATTTTATTTATTTATTTATGTGTGGTGGTGAGAATTGAACCAAGTGCCTCACACATGCCAGTCAAGTGCTCTACCACTGATCTACAATCCCAGCTCTGTTATATCTATTTATATAAGAATAATTCTATTTTTATGATGAACATTGGTAAGAGATTTGTTGGCTCATTCTAGTAAGATTTAGCTAATGCACACACAGGTCAAAATGTAATGATGAAGAGATAGATTTCAAGTACTAGTAGCCACTCAATCATACATACTTTAGCTCATTTACCTACTCTGTATGTCTTAAATAGCAGAGTTGAACAAATCTATCATGTCATGAAATGAATCAGATGTAAAATCAGCTATGACACTGGTTTTTGATGCATGGAATTTTTTTATAGATGCATAAACTTTTCTTTAAACAAAAGTTTAAATTCCATTAGTTTGCTTTTATTCTACTATGTAAGAAAATTAAAATAGCAATCTAAACTGTTCATTGTATCTATGTGGCAAGGGAAACATTTATCCTTGATTGTTGTGAAAATCTATTCAGATGTTTTAAACTAATGTAGTACCCTGTAAACTTTTAATTACAGTTCATTCTTACAGTGCCTTTTCTTTCCTTCTGGTCAATAAGTTTAAATAATGAGATAGTAAATTTTATTATATTAATGGTGATCACAAATAATGAATACTTTAAAATATCTCAATATATACAGGTAATTCACATGCAAATTGATTCTCATGAATGCTATTCCTTCCTAACCATTATATGTGTGGCACATATTAGGTACTATAAATCATTTGTTGAACTCATGAATAAATACATATATTAAGAGGATCTTAAATATCCCCTTAAGATTCATGGACTAAAGACCTAGTTCACAGCTTGGCACTATTGAGAAGCAGTGGAAATTTCAAGAGGTAATGCATAATGGATGGTATTTTGGTCATTAGAGGAATTACCTTAAATGGGATATTGAGATTCTGGCCCCTTCTTCCTCTGTTTCATGTTCTGGCCATAAGATGAATGATTTTCCTACATGTGGCTGCCAGTATGTGCTGTGTTGCCATAGGATCAAGAGTAATGAGGCCAACCAGTCATAGGTAAAGCCTTGAAAACTGTGAGCCAAAATCAACATTTTCTCTTTATAAGTTAATAATTATCTCAGGTATTACATTACAGTATGAGAAATCTAAGTAACACAGGTTCAAAAATCTTTGTGTATTCTACAACTTCAATTACTGTCTCTGTCTAATGACTTTCAAATATTTACCTTCAGCCTAGTCGTATGTCACTTTTGAAATTGAGGCTTATTTTTCATCTATTTTTAAATCTATATATTGTATTTCTCCAACACACCTTTCATAGAATTTCAAAATTAACAAGTTCAAAATTAAATCCCTATTGTCTTTCTCTCAGCCTTCTCTTCTACTTCCTAATTCATATGCTTTGTAGTTCCCTGTGCTTTTCCCTTTATACAAGACATAACCAATTTTTAACCATACTGCACTCTAAATATGCCCCAGATTTCTCTCTTCCTATCCCCTGGACCTCTTCCTTTATTCAGACAGTCACTGCCTGTGACTAAAATTGTATTTGCAGTTAAAAAATGCAAAAAGGGGGTCTGGGGTTGTGGCTCAGCGGTAGAGCGCTCACCTAGCACATATGGGGTGCTGGGTTCAATACTCAGCAGCACATAAAAATAAAATAAATGTATGGTGTCCAACTAAAACAAAATATTTTTAAAAATGCAAAAAAGGAAAATTTATGTCACTGACAATTAACTGTCATCATTTTCAATCATTTCAAGAACATAAAAGTAGGCAAAAAACTGAGAAAGGATAAAATAAAGACAGACGGATGTATATTTAATGAAATTGATACACATAATATAAAGATGCTATAATCTATTAGAGCTACCAGACAAAATGTATAAATGTGGTGGCTTACAAATAATATAAGTTTATTTGTCAAAATTCTGAAGGCTGGGACATCTAAGATCAAGGTACTAGTAGATACCATGTATATTAAGGCCCTTTCTCTGATTCATACAGGGCTCCTTCTTGCTGTGTCCCTCTGGCTTCCTTCACTCAGGCACAAATTGCTCTTAAAAGCCCTCAGACACCATGACATAATCATTCCCTGAAGCGTGCACATTCTCATACCATCATTTTAGTAGTATTTCAATATATTTAATTTGGGAGAATATAAACATTCAGATTATAGCATAAAGTAATATAAACACTAAGTTTTTATTATTTTTCTAAATTGCAAAACTAAGATAAAGAATTACATCCTTGATTGTGAAAGTTAATGGCAAAGACAATATTAGGACATCAATTTCAAATTTTTCTTGGTTCTCAATTTTGGTGTCCAAATTCCAACTGTGTCTTTAGAATGAAACAAAGGTTAATAAGGAATTGTAATGGTCTACATTTTCTATTTTGAGAGGAGTCTAACTTCATACACTTTTATGAAAAACTGAACTTTGCATGATTCATTTAGCAAAACAATTAACCATTCTCCATCAAAAATCAAAGTGAGTTTTTGAACTTGGCTCCATACTGAGTCACCTGACTTTACTACTCAGTGTTTACTACATTTTCACTTTTACATAGGAGCTACAGTTCCTGAAAGGAGAGCATTAACTGTTTCTTTTCATAATTCCAATCCCCATTATGGTCCCCCAGTGACCTCGACTGGGTATAGTTATGTGGATCACCTCTGGATTGTGGCAATTGTTAATTAAAGATGACACTCACTTTAAGTAGATAAAGAAGGGAACTGGCATGGTCAAAGACTCTACTTCAAAGATTACAGCAATTCCCTACTAAAATACTGTGTACCCCTTTCATACTATTTTTGCTATATTTAACCTGTTAGGGATGAGAGAGATGTAGTTTAATCTATTTAAATTTTTATATCAAAAGATAATAAATGTATATTGTATAAATAGACAAATATGATATATGATAAGTTATCTCTCTATATAAAATATATTAAAATGATATACAAATATTTATATAATATATAACAATGATATTCAAATAAATGTATATCATTACTTGATTTATAAAAGGAAACATCCCCTCACACATCAATCAGACTTATATTTTCACTTTCACTCATGCTATTTTATTCTTAATATATTTATTGTTTACTGAACCAAGAGAAAAGTATTGTAACTTGGTTTAAAATTTTGTTATTACAAGCAGATTCTACTCAAAATTATGTTGCAACTACAGGAGAATATTTTAAAGAATATATCACTTAACAGTTTTAAAGTTTGGAATAGTTAATGGCATTTATACAACATATAGTCAGGCACATCAGAGCTAAATTTGGCATTCTGTTTACCTCTCAAGAATTTAGTATTAGGTAATTATATATCACATTCTTAAAGACAAGAAACATTTTAATGTTGTTAATGGTTCTTTTCATAAAGCAATAAAAATTGTAGTTTCTTAACTGGCAAAGCAAGGCAAGTCTGAGAAGGAAGTAAATGAATTCTTAGTGCATCAAAGAAACAGAAAAAAATGTTACAAGTTTTGCTTTGCTCTCCAAATTATTTCCTATGTTTCTCTCTAGGGAATAAAAGTTGAAGCATTTACCAGGAGCACTGACATAGAAGGAGCTCCTGGTGGTCTAATCAAAAGAGACAACAGGAGTTATTCTTTTCTTATTCATATGCACTGCTCTGTCAGTTGAAATATGAGGCTTTAAAAGCAGCAATACTTGGGCATATTTAAAGAAACAGTGTTTTTTTTTTATTTTAAAATACATATATGGAGATTCATGAAACAGCATATATTTACAAAGTCTCAAGATAAGAGAACATTTCTTTGATGGTAATGCTCAGTTACAAATGTGCAAAAATATTGTAATATAAATCTGTACTCCCTCCATATCCTTCCAAATAGATCCTTAAGGTACTAATGCATAAGTGGGTTCAAAATTAAGTATCTCTGAGCTTGTTGTTGAATATAAAATATCTACATTAGATCAATGGGATTTTTAAAAAATGCAAGGATTCTCAGAAATTAAAAATGACTATTTAATTTAAATGATGATAAAATTCACAATGTTATATTTTACTAATGTTATTATTATGAATCACATGTGTATTTTTATTTATATCTTTCAGGTATAGTAAAGAGTTTTGTTTTTCCATTATTTGTAATACAGAAGATTCTTTCAACAAACTTTTTTTTCTGTAAAGTGATCATAATAGATTTTATCAGATGAAAGGGAGATAAAGATTGCTAGAATAGCAGTTCCTGTTATAAAGTGAAATCAATAACAATTACTAATTAATTAGAACTCTAATTACAGACTAGTATAAATGGAAGATATTTATTTATGCTGCTACTGTTCACAACATGTTGTTGTTTTTCTTTCAGATTAGTCATTAGTGCTATATTATAAGCCACAAAAGAAGACCATAATTATTATTTTATTGATTGACCTCACATTTTTCAAGACAACTTTACCCTGCTGAACTACTCTTTTTCAGTAGGTACCTACTAATGTTTGAGAATGTTCTTAGTGCCTTGTTTTTAACTGCTAATTCAAATACTGTATTTTCTCCTTGACTATGTATAACTCAATATCAACAGTCTTCAAAGGAAAATCTGAAAGATATAGTTTGTAATAAAAGGAGTTTTGTGAACTAGAAAAAGCTCTAGGTTGTGAATTAAGAGATCTAAGTTCCATATTCCAAGTGTAGTTCATGTAAATATGGATAATTCAAAACTCACTTGGCATCCACCAGTTTTCTGTCAATGAGAGGGTTGAACTTATGATTCCTTTCTAATAAGCCTTTCATTTCTAAAGTTCCAAGGCTTCTTTAGGAATACATGAACTCTATGCACACACATAAATCTTTTTAGGATGCAAGAGCAATAGATAATATACCAAAACAATATACACATCATCAAAATTAATATATTTTATCATATGAAATATAAAATTATGTTGATAACATAGAAAATTCCTCTGTCAGTTGTGGAACAATTAGAAATAACTTAGTCTCTGTTATGGTTTAGATATGAGGTATCCTCCACAAGCTCATGTGTGAGACAATGCAAGGAAGTTAGAGGTAAAATGATTGGGTTATGAGAGTTTTAACCTAATCAGTGAATTAAAGCCCTGACAGGAATTAATTTAGTGGTAATTGTAGGCAGGTAGGGTGTGGATGGAGGAGGTAGATCATCCCTGGGGGCACGCCTTTGGTAGTACATATTTTGTTCCTGCAGAGGAGAGCGCTCTCTCTCTCTCTCTCTCTCTCTCTCTCTCTCTGCTTCCTGATGGCATGTCCCCAGCTGCTTTCCTCTGCCATGCACTTCCACAATGATGATCAGTCTCACATCAGGCCCCAAGGAATGGAGTTGGCTGTCTATGGATTGAGAACTCTGAAACCATGAGCTCCTAAAACAAATTTTTCCTCCTTAAAATTGTTCTTTTCAGGTCTATTGGTTACCACAGTGAAAAAGCTGATTAAAACACTGTCCAATTATGGTGTAGTCATCTAGTCAGATTGAGTTTGTCGCTTCCTTCTTGAAAATAACAGGGATTTCCATTTACATACTATAAAGTTCTTCTTCAAAATCTATATGAACCTTTATAAGCAAAGTTTAGGAGTGAAATTTTATCTTAAGGAAATACAACCTCCTATAATTTATTGGTACATTTAATAGTTGCTGTACTAGTAAATCAGGATGACTCAAACACTCCTGTGCTCACAAACACAGGAGCTAAAATTTAGGCAAATTCATGTGGGTGAATGTTGAAATCAGTCACAGTGAAGAATATGAAGTGAGTTGAAAAATGCATCTCACCTCATCTAATTCTGACTCATGATACTTGCAGTAAATGAACATTAAATGTTCAATCACTGCGTGAGAAAATTTGGCCCAGGGCAAGTATGTCCCATGCAAACGTACAAGTAATATATTTAGTATTAGACTCTAACATTGATCACAGTGAAGAAAAATAATTTAGCATAGTTACAGATCTTAGAAAATTAATCATCTTGAATTTTGAAATGAAGGAAAACTCATTATTATACCTTCCCTGTAAATTTAGGTAATATAGCAGGGAATTTTAATAAAATTGAACTCTATTAGTACATATACAATTAAATTAGGCTATGTTTTTAGTCAAGCCCGGTAAGAGTTATTGTTGGGAAAATTATTCCAAAGGTAAAAAAAATGAAATTATTTATTTGGGAGCCAACACAAAAGAGCTTTGCTTGAGTATAATTCAGTTGAAAGGATGGTTCAAAGTGAGTCTTGTAAAATAGAGGTAATTTTAGTTCTTGAAACAGATGTACCTGATTAGGGATTATTGTCTCTTAGGACTGAAGAACAATGGATCTGTGATCATAGTAAGTAAACATTCTGCTGAACAGAGGTTACTCAGAAGTTTGAAATCAACTCAAAAATCATTTCCTTCCCTTTGAATTGCAAAGTAGTCTAAGTTCAAAAGCTGTCAGCAGTGAAATGGAAAACCTAGAGAAGCATGCCAATTTTTGTTGTCTATCAGTGCACAGATATTTCAGGACAAAAAAAAAATAGAATAATGGATTATATGGTTGGGATGGATATGTTTTGAAATACAGTAGCATAAAAATAAATGTAATAGGGCTGGGGTTGTAGATCAGCGGTAGAGGGTTTGCCCTGCATGTGTGAGGCACGGGGTTCAATCCTCAGAACCACATAAAAATAAATAAATAAAATATATTGTGTTCATCTACAACTAAAAACATATTGAAACTGTAATAACAGAATAAATGGTCAAAGGTCTACAATTTTTACTCACATATTGATAAGCTGTTCTTCTTCATTTATATACAAGTTATATACATAGGTTTATAGGAATCAAAATGAAGTATAAATTTTTCTAAATTTAGGGAGTGGATAGCAAATATTTTTGGATATTTGTCAGGATATCTTAGTTGTAGTTTCAGTTTTGTTACATGATACACTTTTGAGTCAGTTTTCAAATTTCCTTATCTAAGTAACTTAATCATCAATTAAAATGGATAGCAAGTATATTTATATTCATTAACCAGATCCAACTGTTTTATACAGTGAGGATACATCAGTGAAATACACACACAACAAACAAGTTTACTAGTCTTCCAAAAATGAAGAAAGACAAATAATGAGTCTGTAATATAATTTTATATCTATATTTATATAAACAAGTATAAGATACATAATAAATACTGCCAAGTGCAGTGAGAAAAATAAAGCAGAGAACTATGTAAGGAACATTAGGACGTAAAAGTTTTAAGTGGAGTCCAATAATAAAAAATCTTTCTGAAAATGTCACATTTTTGAGTGAGGAATTAAAGTAGGTGAGCGTAGTGTATAAGTTTCCTATAGCTGTTATAAAAATGACTATAAAATGTGCCTTCAAACAACATATTATTATACTAAAGTTCTGTAGGTCAGAAGCATAACAAGGGTCTCACTGGACTTAAAACCATTGTGTCAACAGAGCTTCATTCTTTTCTGGAAACTTTATTGGGAGAATTCTTTCCCTTAACTCTTCCAGCTTCTAGATGCTGGCTGCATTCTTTGGTTTGTGGCACTTTCCTCCATCTTTAAATCCACCAACATTTAATTTCTCTAAATCTCCTTCAATCCTTGTATTTCCTGATTACCACTGAAAAAGATTTTCTACTTTTAAAGACTCCTATTCTCTTATCAGGCCTACCTGGGTGCTACAGTTTGAATACATAACCCCTCTCAAACTGGTGTTAAAGTCTAAGAATCCTTGTAGTATTATTGAGGTGAACCTTTAAGAGGTGATATAGGCCTAATGGCTCTGCCTTCATGTGTGTATTAATGCAAATATTACATGAGTAAATTAGCCCTCACTTCCACCTTCTATCATGGAATGATGTAGAAAAATGGTTCTCATTAGATACCAGTAGTCCCCAGCCTCCAGAACTGTGAACCAATAAATTTCTGTTCATTTTTAATTAACCATTTTATGGTATTCTGTTGACTAAGGCACCAGATAAACCAGGATAATCTCCACATTTTAGTGTCTATAACCTTAATCACATGGGTGAAGCTTACTTTGCTATATAAAATAACATATTTAAAGGTTCTAGGAATTAGTTGTCATCCATTTTTTTTGCCCATTATTTTCATTAGCCCATGTATAGATATGCGCTTACTTGGTGGTAAAATATTCTCAGGGGGAATGAATAGAATGAACAAAGGCTCTGAAATTATTGGGTGTTTTCTCCAGAAATAGTAAGCAGACCAGTATAGCTAGACTGGAGGCAGTTAAGGAAACACTAGTAGGGAAGGGGTCACAAAAGTAATGGAAAGGGGAGAGGTCAAATAGCAAAGGGCCTTATAGGACATGATAAAAGTATTTCAACTCTGAGAGAGATGGGAAGCAATTGGTGGGTTGAGTGAAATAGTGATATGGCTGACTGATTTTTAAAGGAAGGTAGTGGAAGTTTGAGAAATTACTGAACATGGAGAGGTTAGAATCACTGAGGTAATTCTTTTCTAAATATGTCAAGGTGCATGAATTATTAGGTAAATAGATGAAATATAAGCAGTAAAGTGTATTATGCTCATATTGTAACAAATGTTATTAATTTGCTTTAAATTGGCCATTAATTCACAAAAGTTAATCATTATTTGTCATAGAAGAAACATGAATTAGATAATTTTTCATAATTCTTGAATTTTAAATATCCAAACAAAAAAATCATCATTGTTTATAATTGTTATTTTATGCCTCATCTAAAAATTGGGTAATAATCATGAAATGCCTTTCATCATTTAAATATATGCATTCACATCCATTTCACTATAGTCTAAAAGTTATCAAATTTGAGATCCTGTGAGCTCTGTCATTCATAGCTACATGCACTGATCTGGAATTATACACTAATCCCCATATATATGTCAGATGCCCATGGATATTTTTAGAAAGAATATTTCACATTTGGAAAGCAAAAATGCATAAATTTTTAACTCCTATCAGAAACCTGTTGGCACTATGAACTGTATTCCATACTTTATTTGTCTAATATCATTTAATGAGCTTGATTTCTGAATTAAATCATCTTATAGATGACCGGCCTCAATCCCTCTAGGGTTTGGGAAAGTCATGAGAAAGTAGTTTAGCCTATTCATTGATATATTAGACTTGTGCTGTCAAACAGACCAAGATTAGAATCCAACTTCATGTATTTTCTAGTTTAGAAGAGCCTTGTTTTACAAAATATATTTATTTGTATATTTTATTCTTGTTTCACCTTGCTTTTGCGAGCAAACCAGATTCTGAATCACTCGTTTATGATAGCCAACAACCTTACCATCAGAAATTGTCAAAGGTGAAAATGACAAAAATGCTTCAATTATTTAAGTAAACTCTTTGCTTAAGCTTGAGGAATCCAGGAGACAATATGGTGAATAAGAACAGATAAGTGCCAGAATTTGGTGGAGGTGAGTGGATTCTATAGTATAACACACTAACAAGAAATCTCACGACACCAGACAGTGAAAATGAGGCTCTAATTAACATCAGTCATTGTTTTCTTGTTTATTTCTTTCTAGTTCTGATGTATGATGTCTTCCTGTATCATTTAATCACTATGTTCCACAACCTAAAACCATATTCATCATGGAGGGTAGCATTAAGACACAAAATATGCCTCTTGGAGACAATAATAAAAATTCCTTCAGGGTTGGGGTTGTGGCTCAGTGGCAGAGCACTTGCCTAATATGTGTGCGATATTGGTTTTAAATCTCAGCACCACATAAAAATGAACAGATAAAATAAAGGCATTCTGTCCATCTACAACTACAATTTTTTTTCATAAAATCCTTCACAAATTAAAGTCCCAATTATTTCTGTGGAATCTATTGTGTTTATTCTATAATTTATAAATGAGCACAAATTATAATGGGTTATTTTTAAAATATATTTTAGTTGTAGATGGATACAATATCTTTATTTATTTTTATGTGGTGCTGAGGATCAAACCCAGTGCCTCACACGTGGTGGGTGCTCTACCACTGAGGTACAGCTCCAGCCCTGGGTTATTCTTAATATAAGGACATGCCTTGTCTGAAGATTTATTATACAAAAAATAATAATAAAGATCCATGAGATCTTAAAGGAAGCTATAGATATGATTCTACACCATCTAGAAGTTCAGAAATCCCAGCTACAAGCAATAAAAGTGTGGTGTGTCCAATAATATTGTTTACATATACCTGGATCTAAAACATTTAAAGTCCCTGAAAGTCAGCTGTTTTCCTTAACACACATACTTAACAAATTCATTTCTACCAGAAGCCTCATAGACATTGGATTATGATTTCAAGTGTTTTTTTTTTCCTCTAGACAATTTTCTTCCTTTGCCTTTTGTCAGGTGTGTGTTTTTTTTTTTTTTTGACTGTAAAATCATCTGAAGAGGAAAAATGTCTCTTTTTATTAACTATTAATGTCATGTTTAACATAAAACATTTCATTAAGTCAGACTATGTGAATATATATAATGACATCTAATTTTCAATAATTCCTTAAATTACTTAATGGGTTACTTCTTTATGAAGAAGTTATTTATATGTTTATTGATTAATTTGACATATCACTGATAGTAATATGGTTTATGGCTGAGCTTGACATACACAAATATGTTCATATGTGCAAATAATTTAAAGATTATTTAGGGATCAAGGTATAGCTATAATTCAAAACACATAATTAAAAATATAAAAGGTAATCTTAAGCATATCTGAATAATTGAAAATATTATTTTAGCACAAAAAATATAAGTAGTTAGTTCAAATGAATTCCTTGAAAGTGATTTAATAAAATGAATCACTTTAGAACTTGAATTACCCCCAGGACCCATTTAATACAGGCTTTTTCCCCCAGTCCATAGAACTATTGGGAGCTGGTAGAGCCTTTAGGAACTGGTGCCTATGGGGTAGTTTTGGATCACTGGGGCAAGCTCTTAAAGAGATTGTGGTCTCCTGGTTTTCTTCTTATCTCTCTTTGCTTCTTATCCACCATGAAGAGACCCACTTGCTCTAATACGTGCTCCTCACCATGTTATGCTGCCTCTCCCCTGACCCAAAAGAAATGTGTCCTCCTGACCATGGACTAAAATCTCCAAAAATGTCAATCAAAATGAATCTGTTCTCTTGATAAACTGATTATCTCAGATTCTTTTTTTTCTTTTTGTGGTATAGGTGATTGAACAAAATGTACACTACCCCTCAGCTACACCCTTGACTTTATTTTTAATTTTTTTTAATTTGAGACAGCATCTCACCAAGTTGATGAAACTGACCTCAAGCTTTCATTCTTTTTGCCTCAGCCTTCCAGGCAGGAGCCACCATTTTTGGTTTGTTACACACACACACACACACACACACACACACATTTTTACAGTGATGGAAATTTGACTAACATTTAAAACCTAATTGCTCTTACCTCTAGTTAACAGAAAATTAGAATGAAACCAATTTCAAAAAGTCAGGTTATATTGGATACGACACAGTACTTTGTCTAGGGCAAAATACGCTATAGGTCATCTTTAAGGTTTGAGTGCCCATAGATATAAGCATATAAAAAACTGTGACATAGCAATAAATTACAGCATTATTTATACCTATATTAAATAATTGCCTAAATCGGTCACCATGAGGTTGGACTAAGGCAGAGGCCCCTTTGATTAGAATGAATTACTAAACATCAAGTAAAAAATCCAATAGATTATTTGGCTATGCATAATTGTTTAGTAAAAAGCAAAGATAAACAGGGATCCATTCTTAGATGTTAGTTGTAAATTATTATATATTTTTCGTGGTTTCTCTTCCACATACAATTCTGTTCACTGATAATTTTAATACACAACCTTACTTTCATATTAGGTAATAAAGTAAGATTCAGTTTCCTGGATCTATGAAGAATTTACTTATATTATAGGAGGGGGAGCTTGAAAGGGAGAAATAACTTATCTTGTATAGAAAATTCATGTAGTAAGTGATTGAGTATTATATTATTGCAAAGTTTTAAAGATTCTGAATCTTGACCTGTAAAATGAGGCAAAAATGCTTTGCTTCAACAAATAACCCATGAATCCCCAACTGAGTTGTTCACTGACATTAAACAGACATTTCTATTTTACAGGACAATATGACTGACTGATAAGAATTCTATGACCTTTCCTTTTCCTCTTTTATTTATTCCACAACAAAAATGGTCTACTTCAAAATGTCATGGAAGTATCAGAACTTAATCTTGAATCTGTCATATGAGTTGATAAATTCATTTCCAATATAGAATCAAAAGTCTTTAATGCACATCTGAGTATCCCATCCATACTTGCTGTTTAAAAAAAGAAAAAAAAAAATCTAAAAACCTGTCATAGGAAATTTAAAAACAAATTATTTAAAAATGAGTTATATTCATTTTCTTCTTAGATTTCTTATTTTAAGATTCCTTTGATATATTGGCTATTCACTCAGTAAAGCCAGTAATTTTAGCAAAAAAAGTACGAGTATCATTATTTTTATATTATTTTGATATGTGCTCTGGAATAAATAATTAGCTATCAATAAAATATCTACTGTGTTTACACTTTCTGGAAAATAATAAATGAGTTCCAGCTTTAAGTCCAAAGGACAAATAAATATAGATTACAGAAATAACTGGTTGAATCTCTATAATGTGGGCAATAAGATAAATATCAAGTCTAAATTCCTTGTCCTTTTGATGCAAACCCATTGTGAAAATAGATTTTTCAAGTCTGAAAGTCTATTATACATTTAAAAGGAGGCAACAATTCGAGTTTCAAATAAAGTTGTTTAGCCCGATGCCAATTTTAGCAGTCTTCATCATGATTCTGATTAAATAAAAGTCAATTTAATTATAAACATTCTCTTAGTTGGTCAACAATTTATCAAAGAAAATGATTCAAATCAGCAATTGAAGAGCATATGATAGAAGTAATGCAATAATCTATCTGAAAAGAGAAATAGAATAATATAACTCTTGATTATTTTTATACATTTTATTTTGAATATTTGCCAAAGTCAGTAAATTCATTTGTGTAGCTTTAATCCACCAAGCAGTGATTAGGAATAGAGAGTAAGCAAACTACACACTTCAAACTTAGTTTTGACACCTATGGTTTAGAACATCAACTAACATGATCCAGCCACTTATGGCAGAGTAATTGGTAGAAATGCAAATTAACAATTTGATGTGATTGGGTATATTTTATTTATGATCATTTTTCATTATTTTATTTGTCTTTAAATGTTATTTGAAGATGAATATCATGTTATATAAAATTACTGCTATGGTCTCAATGAGTGAATGGAATTTTCTCTAATTGATGGCTGTAGATGGCAATGTACAACATAAATAAATAAATAAATAAATAACCAACCCAAGAGAGAAAAAAAATCAGTAGATGATAGAGTACTTCTAATATTCCAACATTTCGTAAAAGAAAAAAAAATGTATGTATAATCTCCTAATTTTGAGTAGATACTTTTCTTCTTTCAGTCTCCAGTATTGAATCACTCAGTTTAAAAAAGGAACACCCTCAGCTGCAAATACACTTTGCTTTTCCAGCATGCATTAATCAAATCAATACAGAATTAAGGGTGAATTCTCTGAAACAGCAGAAATTAAATTTATTAATTTGCCTAATTATGAAATATGAATTTAATCTGTCTCTCCTTTGTCTTTCTAGTCTCTTTCTCTTTCTCTCTTTCTAAAATTAAAAATAATAAAAAGATTTATATAATAGATTATTTATGGTACTTACTTGCATATGAGGCTTCTATGTAAAAAGGTTGTCAACCTGGTCTACTGTTTTATTTGAAAAGGTGATTTGAATTTTGGTTGAGGCCCTAAAAGAATGAATTACATCTTGATTTTGTGAATAGAGGTCTTTTATGTCCAAACTTTTATAAAGAAAATTGCGTAAGCAAAAAATTGTTCTAGTTACTTAGGTATGGAAATAGATCTAAGAGGGTGCAAAACACTGAGTGACATTAGGCAAGCGTTTTGTACTTTTAAAACCACATTTTCCTTATCTTTTGGGTATACATTTAATTTATATATTCATATCTTGAAGGGATTTTTCTGTGCTTGTTTGTCTTCAATTACATCTCTGTTCCTTTGTGTGGTTCTTTGAACATAGTAAGCACTCTCATAAATGGTTGATATAAATAGATATAGGTATTCATTTTTCCCACAGTAAATCACCACCACCTTTTATACATTTACCAGTATTGAAGCCCTTTCAGAAATATGACCTGGTTATACTAATTGATCTCAAGAAATCTAACTAGTAAGACACATTTTATCACTTAATCCTTAGTTACCTGTTAGGCCCTCATAATATCACTATTACACAATTTATTTACATTTTATTACATGTTTAAGTAGTCATGTCTTTCTTGATTACCTATGAACTTCACTCCAACTAGGACCTTATTCCATTAAGCTCTGTATTACAGGACTGAGAAAAATGAATAAATGGAAGACATTCAATAAATGTTTGCATGCATGAGTGCATGACCTATACACATAAACAACTTCCTCTAGTGTTGTTGATAACAATGTAGTGCATTCTCTGTAAAACTAATGCGATGGCTGAAACTATATGAAGTCTATTAACTTTCCAAAGGGAATAAGAGCACACATTTACTTATTATTTACTATAAGCAAGTAGGGCTAATTGCTTCACAAGAGAAATTGTAGAATTCATCAATATGCCAGTAGTGCATATAGCATTGGAATCTTGTAAAGCATGTGAGAGTTGCCTAATTAACCAATGCAGACAGCCTATCTTAAAATTCAATGCATGAATTGCATCATCCTGGCAACATAACTGGCCTCAGTGTTCCAGATATCTCCAGTCACTTTCAATCACCTAAAGATCACACATTGTACTATTATTTGCTGCCAAAAATTTTGTAGTTTAAATAGGATTAGAAGCATTACTTTGGAAACAGCTAATACTTTTATATGTCTGTTTTTTGAGAAACCCACTGTCACTATGGGTGGGACATCAAATATTTTTATCTAAAAACCCATTCATATATAGGAATAGTTAGGAGATAGCAGTATAAGAAACCAAATCCAGAGAATCACAGCCTTTGGGACAGTAGTCCCCTGTGTTTATCCTTTGGTAGCAAAACAATATACCTTCTTTCCCCTTTTTCTCAAAACAGTTTCCTCATTATTGGATTGGCATCAGGGACAAGCACTGAGCTTTAGGCAACAAATTTGGCACTGCAGATGGGACCTGAGAGCAGACCCTGTTCCAGCTTTCTTGGGCAGGCTTGGCTTTCCAAGGTACCCCACATTCATGCTGAGGATATAAGGTTCTGGGAATTTGTTAAGAGCCAAATGCAGTAGAGTTAGGATACAGGTGAATTTGCTTCCAGCAGAACCAGAGGAGCTGTTTCTGTGAGTAAAGGAAGGGATGGAGGGATCACTAGCAGCTGCTGAATCTCCTTTTGCTTTGGGGAACTCCTACCTTCTCTCCCTGAACAGTACAGGTTGCTCTATCATGGTCCACTTTTAGAAAAAGGATAGTGAACTCAATAGTGACAACTTTTGCCATTGGTAAGTTCCCCAGTGTGCACACCGAGACCCTTGATTTCACACATATGGTTCCTCTTTGTGGGAACATCTGGCCCCTCTTTGTGGAGACATCTGTGGTGCCTCTGTTGTAGGAGTCATGGTAAAGTAGGACTCAAGAACCTAGGGATATGTACTCCTTTCTGATCTGTTTTAGGTTCTCATCTGTTTGTTGACCTTGGACTTGAAAATTCCCTCTGGTTGTCTCTTTCATTTGTATCTGCTACTGCCCCTTTTAAGACATGGCCACTATTGCCCCGTTTCTATAGGTAGTCTCTTGAGAAAGATCTTGGCTGTCAATTTAAAGGTTCCCATCAGTAAGCCAGGGTTTGGGGGCTCTTCTCCAATTGTCTCTCTTTATGCTTCTTTTTTGTATAATCTTGCAATTGGAGTTGGTCTGTCAGAGGTAAATGAGTTGAAGAAAGGGCCGTCTATGATAGTGTTTTACTGTAATGATCTGACTTTTAATAGTTTTCTGGATTATTGTACAATCCTACAGTTGGAGTTGCTGTGTCAAAAGTAAAGTGGAAGAAATATGTACCTGTAGGTCTTTCTGTTTTAAAGGTTCCTATCTGTCAGCCCTGGTTTCAGTGATCCTCTCTTGTCAGTTTTTTTGTTTTTGTTTTTGTTTGCTATTACTGCCCTTTAAGACATGGGCATGCTGCATTGATCTTCCAGTAGTTTCTTGATCAGAGAGATCTTGGCTGCATGGATCATCTATAGGGATAAGCTTGTCTAAGAGAAAGAGGGTTTTCTATAACAAAATCTTAACTTTAAATGGTTTTTCTATATTATACAATATTTACAATGAAGTTGGTGTCTCAGGGGCAAAGTGTATGAAAGAGATTCTATGTGTACAGGTATTTATGAAGTTGCATGATAAGGGGTCTCAACCATCAGGGACTAAGATGAAAGTGCCAAAAGGCACTGCCTCTGGTATGCAAGGATAGCAGGACACTAGAAGAAAGGGTTAAAATGACTTAAATCTTTTAAACTCAGTGCTGGCATTCCCAGCACTGTTTCTCATCCTGGCCCAGGCAGCTGGAGATCATCTCACTGTGGTCAAGGACATCAGCCCAAAACTCGGGGAAAAAAAGAAAAGCTGCCTGGGCTATGATAAATGGCAAAAGAGAACCTGGCCTCTTCCCTGCCTTCCACCCTCTTTGGCCCATGGAGGGTGGAAGCTGGCAACCACAAAGAATGTGGCAGTAGGTTCCAACACTGTCAGTTTATTACCTTGGGACAGGAATAGTCTCCCCTTTTAAGCTCTGACGGGACACCCCATTTGGCCAAGGGATATTCATCACTGGGGCAAGGCAATTTTTGCTATAATAGTATAGCATCAAACTAAATGCCTGGGAAGATTGGCAGAATAAATATCTGGACCCAGAAAAGAGTAAGACAGAAACTAAGGCCAACCTGTGTTTTGTAGGCAGCCTCTGCAAAGGCATCTAAAAGAAACCTAAAGGAAAGAATAAACAGGGCCACTTCCATTGCATATCAATATACCTAGTATAAGAAAAATACCTAAAATGAGCCTCTGGGTAAAATTGACAATGGAGAACTCACTTAAAGTTGATGTCATTATGATAATGATAATAGAGACAGGTCAGTCTTAAAAATATCCTTTGCTCCAATCCCTTGAATGCAACCTGGAAGGAAAAAGATTAGACACAGTTTTTGTATATGCTGGATTGTCTAACCCTTTCCTGTGATGAAATTTGTTGTGCAAATTAAATGCACAAATAATATTCATAAGGACTGTTTCAGAATATTAATTTAAGAAAGATTCCAAAACTAGAAGAAATAAAAGAAATTATAGATATGGAAATATATTTTAGTTCAGGAAATTTGAAGGTAAAAGAAATATTTCTGCAAGGGGAAGTATTTTGTCTGGTAAAGTAATATTCTTGGGCTAAAGTCCCAGATGAAAGAGGACAGAACTAAGGATGTTAAGTTGTGGATGTTTAATTAAATTGCAGACTGTTTTTGCAAGGCAAATCTAAAAAAAAAAAAAACACTGTGTTTGTGATTAAATTGACTATAATTAGCACAAAGTTATTTGAACTTTAATACACTGATATGAAACAAAGGCTGAAACATTGATCTACTCTTATCTATTGAGATCATTTTCCTCTATTTGTTAGGTTTTATTACTTGGGGAAACTAAATATAAAGGGAATTAGGTTTGGACCTGTTTTAGAGTTTTAAATGATCACTTTGTAACTGTTTACATAAACAACTGTTATTTAGGTTATAATAATACTGTTGACACCCAAAATATATGTGACTAAGTATATGTATGCATCTGAAAATTTTATCTGTCTTTGTCTAAATGTTATTTAAAAGTTTGTAAAATGAAAGTTTATGTAAGTTTACAGCCAAGATATTCAATACGTGCTCTCTTTTATACATTTTATGTGGCAAAAGAGCCATACTATCATTCTAAGACCTGTTTTATATTTGTTTGCTTTGTCTAAGTCAATTTCTGACAATTAGCAGTTTCCTAAATGTATAAGAGATTTAAGGTTATCCTTTAATTTTAGCTAACACATGCAGACCTGTAATTATTGTTACCTTATACTCTGTATTCTAAATTGTGCTTTAGCAGTTAAACTTAGTTAAATGTAAAGCTTAGGAGAGTACCTTGCCAAGTTGGTGTTATCTGAACTAAAATTATCTGTGGCAAAATCTTTGATTAGTATAAAAATAACAAATTTGCTTGGCATTTATTCATGTCATTTGATGTTTTATAGCTGTATAAAGTAACTTGTTGTAAATAAGTTATATTAAATTTTGTATTACTCTTCACACTGGAATTGGAATATAAATGCATTGTTGGAACATAATAAGGAGAGGCTCATCTGTTTAAAAGTGACATTGTAAAATATGGAAGCATTTTGTCTCTTTTTCCACACAAAAAAAGTTAAAAGCTCTCTTATCCTTTCTTAGATTCATGTTTCAAATATAATATTGTATTGTGTTATTTGTAAAGAGCCCCACCTTACCTGAGATAAGGCTCTGTCTCCACCTACCCCATATCAGAATGACTCCAAAATAGGTTAGACTTGAGCTCATTTAAAGCTGTGTTCGAATGATTGATTTTTGTTGCAAAGATTACTATGATCTCAAACAAACAGCGAATATAATGTATAACTAGGTAAAAGTTCAAGATTATAAAAGTCATTTTTCTTGGTTAGTAGCTATTATACAAACTGAATATGTTTTTGCTTGGTTAATTTTGTATTTTCCTCTTAAACTTTATAACTATTGCCTCTTAGTGTTTTGCAGAGGTACTGCTTCTAAAAACAAACAAACATGAATATATAATGCTGACATCCAGTACTAATGTTAACCCAAATTATACAAAATTAATATCTGTAAAATTATAGATATTGTAGTTATAACCTGTTGTTCCTTCTTTAAGACTGGTGAAACTAGTTTGCAGGGTGTTTAAAATCAAAAATTTGGGGCTGGGGTTGTATCTCAGTGGTAGAGCACTAATCTAGCATGTGTCAGGTGCTGGGTTCAATCCTCATCACCAATAAATAAATAAATAAATAAATAAATAAATAAATAAATAAATAAATAAACAAGATAAAGGTAGTGTGTCCACCTACAACTAAAAATAATAATTAATAAATTAAATATTTAAAAAAATAAAAAGACTTGGTGACCAAAGTTAAGGAAGTAAATGGACCAAGGAAAAATCAACCAACATTTTGGCTTTTGCCCTCTACATTCAGCCAGGACCCAGAGAATGATGGGACCCCTCTTTGAACCCTGCAACTTTGGTGAGTCCCCCATTCTGCAGATCAGGGAGATCAAGAAGACCCTAGACGCCCACCAGTGTACATTCTGCAAAGAGGAGAGTCATTGGAGATGGAAATGTCCTTAATGCTTCCAAAAGGAGGTATATATAGTCAACCAGACTCTGACCCATCCTGGAAAGTGGCACCACTGCTAGAGGAAAGCTAAAAGAGCTAGGAGGCTTCACATATGTCCCTAAGAGTAATGTCTGAAGAATCTCAATTGACTCTTAAGAGAAGATAGGAACAAGATCAGTTTTCACTAACTTAGTCTTAAACACCAGGAAGGAGAATACAGCCTAAAAGCACGGTACTACATGTTCATTTATAAGAAAAAAAATGTTAATGTAACTTAAAATGTACACTGGTGTCAGCCCTACCAAAAGTAAAGCTGGAGGCTATACAGGAAGGGTTCGCATGTGAGATTTCATAATAATAATAATCATAAGAGTCACAAATTTGTTCTGAAATATTTTGAATCTGATTTCATAGACCTACAAAAATATTTCTAAACTCCTACATTGATGAACTTGATCTGTTTTTCAGTGATAAGTTTATGAGTCACTGTCCTTATGATTTTCAGAGACTGGCTGAAATACTAATTGTTTTTGTTCTAATTATTTACAAAATATTAATGTTTTGCTGTCTTTATTGCTGTCTTAGCATAATCCCTGACCTTTGTATGCCTTGACTAGCCACGTGCCATCTGCCACTGTGAACCTCTGGACTGCTCTCATGCTGAATGTCCTTAACTTTCCATGTCCCACCTGATAGAGAACAAAAAGTTAAGGTTACTTCCCCCAACTTTGCCTCTTTTCAGCAGGAAGCAGTTTGGAGCCCATTTTTCCATAGTATGGAATGTAGAAAGTGACAGTAGGGAAATATAACAGTGGTCCACTTTAAGCTTTGAATATAACCCTTGCTGCTCTGCCACTACAACTTATTTTTTAAATGAGCATGTTTCTTTCTCTTCCTCTCTCCTTGTTCTTCCCTGCTCTCTTCCCCCTCCCTAATCTCAGAGAAAATATGATTACCTTTCTTCCCCATGCCAGGCAGAGTTATCTGTCCCTGAGTACACACCCACCATAGGAACAAACTTTGGGGATGGAACCAGAAGATCTCAGAAATGACTGTCTCCCAAATTATCAAGTGAATTACAACTCCAACAGAGAACTCATGGAATGTAGCCTTTGAGTCAACTCTTTAAAAGCCTCCTATTCCTGCTGATGGGCAGACTCCACCTCTAGGAAAAAATTTGCTAGCAAAACAATAAACCTTCTTTTTTCCTTTTCCTCCAAAAAAGAAATAAAGGAAAAAATTAAAAGAAACTAAATACAAAAACGTGTGTTGCATGTATATTTGGTGGACTTGAGTTAATATGCACTCAGGCTCTGAGTTGATTTATGTTGAACACTTTGCTAGGAACTAATTGGCTCAAAATTTTACTATAAGAGACTCAAGTGCAAAGAGGTATGTTGATAAACTTGTTCATGCATTGTGCATCTGTTAAATGTGATAAATGAGAACTTTAAAAATTTTGAGAGAATTTGAGGTAGAATATTGGTACAGCATACAGTTTTCATTACATCATACATGGCAAAAGTCAACAAATTCAAGACTTACCAAAAAAAAAAAAAAAAAAAAGAAAAAATTCATGGGG
>NW_026000250.1:1692154-1705120 GCF_001458135.2 Marmota marmota marmota
TTTTTTTTTTTTTTTTTTTGGTACCAGAGTTTGAACTCAGGGGCACTGGGCCACTGAGCCACATCCCCAGACCTATTTTATATTTTATTTAGAGACAGGGTCTCACTGAGTTGTTTAGTGCCTCACCATTGCTGAGGCTGGTTTTGAACTCACGATCCTCCTGTCTCAGCCTCCTGAGCCTCTGTGATTACAGATGTGCTCCACTGTGGCAGCTTTATTTTTTTATTTTTTTGTTTACATAAGTCTTATTAAAATGAATATTAATTTCATTTTTTCCAAGAAGTTTAAGTAACCATAGGTCTTAAATATTCAGAAGTTTATTTGGAAATGGTAGTAATTTCACTGTAACTAAATTAATAGAACATTTTTAAATAGTCTATAATTTTAGATATTAAGTCATGAATGGAAACCCTAGTTTAGGAATGTATCATAATTAATTATGCAAGAAAATACTAGTTCTTTGAATGCCTATTATTAGAAAGATATTCTCACATATTTTCTTATGAAAAGGTCATAGGTTTCTGTTTTACATTTAACTTTATGATTCATTTAAATTTTGTGCATTTTATATGGTGTGAGACATGAATTGAAGTTGATTCTTTCAGATGTGGATATCAAAAGTTTTAGTGAGGCTGGTAGCTTAGTTGGTAGGGTGCTTGCCTCACATGCACAAGGCCCTGGGTTCAGTCCTCAGTAACACACACACACACACACACACACAATTTAGTACCATGTATTGGCAAAACTACAACTCATCGACAGGATTGCTTCTGTGCATTTAAGAAAAAAAATCATATATATATGATTATATGTGTGTCTGTGTGTGTGTACATATATTCTATTTCAGGACTCTGTTTTCTATTCCACTTATCTATTTGTCTACCTTCTACCCAAAACCACACAATATTGATCATAGCAACATTAATACATCTTTAACATAGGCACTTTAACTCAGTCACAATATTATTTTTCAAATATGTTTGTTATTTTTGTTCCTTCACTGGTATCCTACAACCCTGAAAAAGTCACTCATAACTTGTAGCAACTTTTGTATTTGATATTCTGTAGCATTTTCTACAGTGATTTGCATCATCTGTGAAAAGTACTGTACTTCTTCCTTTTCCAATATTTCTGTTTGTCACTATTAACAATGACTAATAGCTTCAGAATATATTGAATAGTAATGTTGTGAAAGGACATTTTTGCCTAGTTCCTGATCCCAGGAAGAAAGCATCTATTCTTTCATAATTTAGTATGTTGATAGCCAAAAGCTTTTCAGAAACTACCTTTGTTTATAAATTTTCTCTTGTATTCCTAGTCTGCTGAGAGTTCCCATAACAAATGATTGTTGATTTCTGTCATATTAGTTTCCCACATTTATTGAGATTCCCATATTAATTTCCTTTTTTTTAGTCTATTAATATTATGAATTGCACTGATTGATTTTAGAATGTTAAATCAATCTCACTTTCCTAAGAAATCACTGGTTCACAAGATAGAATCCATCTCCTATATTGTCAAATATATTCACTAAACTTTTATTAAGATATTTTCATCTCAATTCACCAAATTATGAACATAATAATATATAAAAATTATTCCCACTATTAAATATAATATGTAAAGAAACATTTTTAAAGTTCAAGGAATATGATGGGGGGAAGTACGAGAAACAGAACCAGTTTTGGAGGACATTAGAGTAAATGAAATTAAACAGGCACAGAAATATAAATATGACATGTTCTCAGTTTTATGTGGAATCTAAATAAGGTGAATTCATAGAAGCTATGAGTAGAATTGTGTTTGCCAGGGACAGAGACAGGAAGGGAAGAATGGAAAGATATTGATCAAAGGGTACAAAATTTCAGTTAAACAGGAGAAATAAGTTCTGGAGATTTGCATGGCATAGTGACTATAGTTCATAATAATGTATTTTGTTCTTGAGAATTGTTAAAAGTGTAAATCTTAAGTCTTCTCATCACTAAAAATATATGGATGTCAGATGATAGTTATATTAACTAGCTGTATTTATTATTTCATGATGTATACATGTGTAAAAGCATCATGTTGTACACTGTAAGTATACAATCTTTATCAGTTATAACTTAAAAAAACACAAAATATTAGCTTGGTGTGATGGCTCACACAGTTAATCCTGACAATTTAGGAGGCTGAGGCAGAAGAATCATGAGTTCAAGCTCAACCCCAGGGACTCAGGGAGACCATGTCTCAGGTGGGAGAAAGGGAGCATCTGGGAAGTAGCTTAGTGGCAAAACGACCTTGGTTTCAATTCCTAATTTCAAAGAAGAAAAGAAAAGAAAAGTTAATTTAACAAGCAAGTATCATTATAGACAAGATGATAAAAAATATTTTTTCATCAATGTTTATGAAGGTTATTAGTGTGCCAATTTTCTTGTTTTCCAACATTTGTTTCTATTGATGGTTTTGGAGTAATTACAGCCTTAAAGACTGAGTTAGGATATAGTCCCTACTCTTTAATTTTCTCAGTCTGTATAGAATTCATCTTATTTAGCTCTTAAATATTTCGTGGGATTTCCTAGTAAAGCCATCTGGGCTTAGAGTATTCTTTGTGAGAAAATTTAACTATGAATTAAATTTCTTTCTAATTGGTATAGAGTTACTCAGTTTCTTTTCCAAGTGGTCTTTGGTGGTTTTGTTTTAATGTACTTTGCACATTTCATAAAATTTGTCAAATGTATAAGGTATGGACAGTAATACTCTTATTTTATACATTTAATGTCTATATACTTTGGACTGATATCACTTTTTTCATTACTAATAGTAATTTTTTCCTTCTCTCTCTTTCTTCTAATTAGTTTAGGCAAACTTTAATTGAATTTATTATTCTTCTCTAAGAACAAGTTTTTGGTTTCACTGATTTTCTTCATTGTTTTTTTTTTACTTTTCATTACATTGATTCATGCTTTTATTACTCCCCCCCCCCATTACCCTGGTTTTCTTTTGTTCTCTATTTTCTTACTGTGCAAATTTAGCTAACTTCAGACCTTTCTTATTTTCTGACATTGGATTTTTATGCCATAAATTCCCCTCTAGTTATTGACATGGTGTCCTGACAATTTTGACCTCCCTAAATATACGGTTCCAGTGGAACTGACTTCAAGAGTCAACTGTGCTATTCTTGGGCTTCCTTTCTGTGATACAGGCTAGAAATTTTATCCTAACAACAAACTAAGGAAATAGTAGGTATCACCTTGTTTTCATTTATGAATTACCAGGATCCTTACACATTCAGGTATAATATCTTCAGAATAATTATATCATATGCATTTTGTATTTGTTTGTTATTTGGAACAGATGGCAAATCAATTCCCTGGTATTCAAACTTGGCAAGAGATAGAAGTTGTAAATGATTTATTACTTCATTTATTTAAATGTAAGTTTTACCTTAAAGTATCTTGGCTTATAAAAACTTTAAAAATTGAGCAATCTAAGTAAACAATTCCATAATCACCTAAGTTATATATCTGAGATTTTATTTTATACTTCTGTGGAAGAAATATTCATAGGTCTGATCTCATTTACATCTTAATTACCAATACCATTAGTTGCTCAAAAGAAAACACCATTCCACTGGAAAGAATGCTCCCCAAGGAGAATCAAAATATCTTTTGATAATATAAGCTAGTGTCATTCAAATATTCCCATTTTTCTAATATCAAGTGTACACTAGGGAAAGTTTGAAATAACTTAATTAAAAAACAAAGAATCAAGATCAAATGCTGCTAGACCAAAAGTAAAATGGTGAAGTCAATTATTTCTTTTCAGAATGACAATTATCATTTCTTAGATAATATGTGTTATTATCTTCAGTAACAAAAAGAATATTGAACCTTAAGAGGTAATCTAAAATAAGCCTTTTTAGAATTCCTTTTAATAAACCTCCTTAATGTTTCAGAATATAGCTCAATATGTAGTCAATTGGACAGTTCAAATGCAAGTGACAAATCAAAAAAATTTGATACCAATTGAAGATGGTAAAACCTCAAAATAGATCAATATAAGATTGTTTATAACAGATGATTTTGAATCATTATATATAGTTCAAACTCTCAAGGTGTTAAAGGGTTTTTAAGCCTATCCTCAGGCGCTCCAATGTAAGATTTTTAGGTCCCATATTAATATCCTTATTTCTACACTATAATAATTTTCTGAAGATATGGCTTTTGAATCATGTAATTATGACCTAAAGATGTATGCAATATGTATGCTTTAGTTTATGACACCATTAGAACTAATACCTGAGAAGACTGATATTGGAATGTTTTGCCTCTCTTCACTGTATTACATTTGCAAATGGTAAGAGGAAAGTTTCGTATTTTTAAAAATTTTCATAATTTTTCTGTACTTTTGAAATAGATTCTGATTTTTCTTATATTGATATAGCTAAAAATGTCTTCATTGATTATGGCAAAATCAAATCCAAATTTACATATTTTTAGGAATTCTCCCAGGGATAAAAAAATTAAGACTCTTAAGTGTCACTCAATCAATTTCCCTATCATTTTATTTTACATTATATATTAATTTTTATTTAAAATACTTGAAAAGAGTCTCTTAGGTGTGGCTGGGTTTGTGGCTCAAGTGGTAGAGTACTCACTTAGCACCTGTGAGGCACTGGGTTCAATCCTCAGCACCACATAAAAATAAAATAAAGATATTATATACACCTAAAACTAAACTAAATAAATAAATATTAAAAAAAGAAAATAGTCTGTTAGAGAATAACAGAAAGAAGGACAAAACATGTCCTTATTACTAATTGGCAGATTTTACTTTCCAAAATGGCTAGAAAGATATCACTTCTCCTTCATGTTATCCTAGAAACTTGTCACTCTACCATGAGGAGGAAGAGTATATATTCCCTCCCCTTAAATCTCAGTGAGACTTTGTGCCTGCTTTTTCTAAAAATAATATAGCAGAAATTATGCTACATGAATTCCAATTCCTGGTCTTAAAAGTGCTATATACTTTCACCAGCTTCTCTGCTGGTAATCATTTTGGATCTTTCAGCTCCCTCTGAGAAATCTAATGACTGAGGCTGGCACTCTGCAAGGAAGTCCAAACTCCTCCACATACAAAGACCTGAAATTGACATGAGCAGCATGTTAACAGCCACCTGCTTTTACAGCTCTAGTCAACTGAAAGCAAGCACAGAAGACACTACCAAGGCAGAACTGCCCAGCTGAGCCCTATCTAAATTTCTAACCCATAGATACTGTGAGATATAACTCAATAACTAATGTTCTTTTAGCCACTAAGTTTTGAAGTGATTTATTATGTAGAAATAGATTGCCATAGTAATTTTTCTTTTGCTTTAGCTCATTGATACCTGAAAGAGATAATATGATTCAATATCATCAACCATTACAACGTGGGATTAATTTCTCTTAGAAGCAACAGAATACAGTGGACATTGTGGGAACACCTCAGTTTCTACGGGGAAATGGAGCTCAGGAAAATTTGAAAGCAGTGCATAAAACTTAATATAAGACGGCTTTGTGCATGGGAGGAGGTACTAGATTAAGGGATGCATTGGAGGGTGAGACAGGCTTTGTCTGCTGAATCAAATTGTTAATAAAGTAGAAGTCAGGGTTTTGCTGACTGTGGCATTTGCCATAGCTATAAGGCTACTCAGGGTGGTGTTATAATCTGCATTATATATTCACAGGAAATAAACTGAAACAAGATGAGAAAATGGCCAGTTTCTTTTTCTATTATTTTGTGTAAGCCATGATTTAAAATAAAATTTGCTACTTAAATTGTAATGATGGGTTTCTTAAAATTTACTTATTAAAGTGTTGTTTTCCTTGATACGATTATTTTACTATAGAGACACTATTTTTTTAGTTATAGTTGGACACAATATGTTTATTTTATTCATTTTTTTAATATTTATTTTTTAGGTGTAGTTGGACACAATGCCTATTTTTTTGTTGTTTATTTATTTTTATGTGGTTCTGAGGATTGAACCCAGGGCCTTGCATGTGCTAGGCGAGTGCTCTACCACTGAGCCACAACCCCAGCCCCTAGAGACACTATTTTAAACCTTAAATTTTAGGTTGAGGATGCTGCTCAGTGGTAAAGTACTTCCCTAGAATTCTCGAGGCTCTGATTTTAATACCCAGCAACATATAGCTTACTGCTTTTGTAATGTATAATACCTATGAAAACAATAAGGGTTCCTTTCTGTTTTCATTTATTTGATTTAACAACAGAGAATGCACTGTAAATAAGAATATTGTTACTTCTAGAATTCTTAGCCATCTAATGCTACCAAAATTGTCAATGTAGAAAACCATTTTCTTAAATTGTCAGTTATTCAGTTCTGTCCTTCCCAGCTGGATACCCCTTTGTTGCAAAGAACTGCAATATATTAATAACAGCACTCAAAGTGATGATGATAATATTATTATGTGCTACATTTTTATCTTCTCTATATTAGTATCTTAACTCTGTCATATATTTTATATAAACATTAGTCAGTATATTCTATCTTTAGGTTACCTAAAGGCCTTTAAAGAAAAACATAAGAATGTCACCAAGTTACTTCAATAATTCTGCAAAGTGCTGTGAAGTTCTAAAGCTATAAATGGAGGTAAATTTATCTGCCCTCTGAAGTCAGATTGTTCACTCTATTGACACTTCAGCAAGGGATTGCCAAGTTGAATTATAAGTACTGTGGGCAGCACCAAATTAACTTATTGCCTTCCAGCAACAGGTTGTTGTTTAAGCAGGAAAGTGTGTACCCTAGAGTGGCCTCATGCATGACCTGAGCACTCTAGCCAAGGCACTGAAGGCAATAATAACTTTAGCACAGGTTGTCAAAACCCTTAACAGTGCTAAAAATGTCACACTTCAACTTGTCACAAAAGTATATGAAGGATTTTTTTCTTATGCTCCATCATTTAGAAGCCAGTCTCACTCTAACATAACAGATTAAAGTAGAAACAAACTAATCACTATTCTCAAGATAATTTTAATAAAGAAATACAGATAGTAGAATGAAACAGACATTATTACTGAATGTATTTCTGTGGCTGCATGACCAATATGATTCTGCAACATATACACTCAGAAAAAGGAGAAATTATATCCCACCTATGTATGATATATCAAAGTGCATAAATGTATTCTACTGTCATGTATAACTAATTAAAATAAATAATAAAAAAAGAACTACAGAATATATGAACAGAGATTAGATCATGACCTAAATATACTATCTGAAATAATGATTGAGTTTTATTTTTAACGTAATTAGTTTGTCCTAGATTGACAATAAGTATTTTATTAAATCCTAGAAAAAAACTGAAATGTATGAAAAGATCCCATTTCATTTCTATTACTGAAATTGAAAGATATCTACATATGTACCAGAAATGAATTTGACACTTTTAAAAGTAGGAAAACAGGGTGTGTCTGATGATGCTGAATGTAATGGGGGAGGTAGTCTTAATAAGTGATTACTAACCTCTGTTCTTCAGAGGCACACATCTGTATTCATAGTAGAATATCAATGTCTAAAATTTAATGAGAATATATGAGACCCCAAGATAAACACAGAACACCATCCTTTACAGGGTCTCACCAGGTCACCATTGAAGAAATATGCATGAAAGCCAGGATCCTACATGGATCTGTGGATTTATTGTTTCCTTATTTAGCTTATAATGAGAGGTAAATGACAAATTTACTAGGGTTACCCATCTTTCTGGTCCTAAAACAGTTTCAATATGAGCTTAAGTAATATAATAGCAGAAAAAAAATCACAGCCTGCTAGCTTTTCAGCTTAGTTTTTATAATACTTCATAATTTTGAGTCTATTTAAGACCTAATTTCCATTTTTTAAAAATCTTTTATTTTGTTCACATAAGCATAATGACAGAATTAAATGATAAAAGAGGCTTTCTACAATGAAATCTTTATGAAATATTTGTTTATTAAAATGCACTTGATTGTTAATTGGTTAGTTTCTTGCTTAAGCCAGCAGATAACCTAGGAACAATAATATCATTATTCAACAATTAAATGAAGTAGATATAAACATTTTGTAAATTTTAAGTTAATATCTTTCTAATGAATAGGCTATCTGGGAATTAAAATAAGTCCTATTTCAAATCTAAAGGACATAAAACCACTAACAGCAAGCTGAAACTTTTACTAAAGTAAAACAATATTAATGAATATGTCATTCATCATTTCAGGGTTCCTATCATTATTTGATTTTAAGATAATTCCATAATCTTTGTCATTCTTTTATCCTTAGAATGACAATATTCCTTTTACAATATGCCTTATTCATTCTATTAATAGTATTATTATTAATAGTTTTGTGCTAGCAATTGAATTAATATTGTTACCTTGGAAACAACTAATGTAAGTACTTTTCTTTGTCAGAAACTATTTTTAGAGTTTCTTGTTTATATGATGTATCATATATGTTTGTACTGGTATGAGAATAAACTTGATCAAATTACAGTAAAGATTTAATGACTTCATAAAATCATAGACAATATCCATGTCTCTATGATTAAGCTCAGATTCTTTTTCTATATTCTTGTATTACACTTAACCCATTTTAGCCTCGGTTTCATCATATGTAAAATAAAGACAAAAATATCCATTTTCCCTTATTATTTTGAATTATTTGAAGTAATGAATAGAAAGTACATAGCAATTACAGAATAAACATTGGTGTGTTTTTTGTTTGTTTTCTGGCTTTTACTGTTGTGTTTTTCATCATGCTTACTTGGTATAGGCACCTTCCACTTGAACAATATTACATATGATTCTGGACAATATAATTCTGGTAGTCATTAGTTAGTTATCCTCAAGGTAATGTTGAATATTTCTAACTCTTTGTTTCTAGTAAATATATGTATATGTACAAGTTAAATACGCAATATTAAATTCCTATGTTATGGTGGGTGCAGTGGCACATGTCTGTAATCACAGTGGCTCTGGAGGCTGAGGTAGGAGGATTGCAAGTTCAAAGCCAGCCTCAGCAGTGTAGCAAAGCCCTAAAGCAATTTAGTGAGAACCTGTTTCTAAATAAAATATAAAAAATGGCTGGGGATGTGGTTCAGTGGTTAAGTGCTTATGTTAAATGGTAAAGTTCAATTCCTAGTGCCAAAAAACAAACAAACATATTCTATTTGCTGAGTAAATTACCATCAGGTAATATCATTTGAAAGTTGTATAGACATTAATTATAATTTAAAAGGCCAAGCTTCAACAAAGTGTACAGGTTTCTTTTATAAATTACAAAAAATAGAAAATATTTTGCATTCTACATGTGCAAATATATAAAAACCTGATGGTAATACAGTAAAAAACTGAAACAGAAAAACGTGATGGTTAAGTAATGAGTATAAAGATATTATAAGAAAAAATTTCTTCTGTCCTAGTATCTTCAGATATTGTTATAATTTATTATGTGCAATGATTCATAATAACCAATTTAAAAACTGTATTTAGAATCCTCCTATTTGCTAGTGATATCAGTGATTTATGGGTCATATATTCTCTATACTGTTGATATTTTTGAGAAAACCTTGTGAATGTGTGTATGAAGGGGAGAGAGAGAAGAGAGACAGTGATAGATCATCATTTATTTTTTAGATCTGTCCATTTGAGTTGTATACTGCAAGTTCTATAACAGGAACAGAGAACAAGGAATATAAATCTCAGTAGAATTCTATAGAGAGCTACAAAAATCAGACAAGTGTGAGCCAGAACTTTCTCTACTACAATGGTTGTTCATAATCTTTTATTTTTCCCAATAGCCAATTATCATAGACATCTGCTGCATTTGTGTACCATCTAAAAATCTAAGCAGTATGAGAATGGTTAGAAAGGGCTGCTATTGTCTTTGTTTCAATGCATAGAATAATGTCACATTGCATAAGAATTTTGAAATCTACCCCAAATCCATTAATTGTGGTAGAAATTGTGATGTGGCCTGGAAACTTTAATTACCTTATGGAACATGTATGAACACTAATCAGAATTACACTATGATGTTTACTTAGCAAAATGGGAAAGAAACTATAATATCATAAAAAAAAAACAAATAATATCTTATAATACTATAAATAGTGAAACTTCAAAATATATTCTGTATTCACTGGCACATACATTGAAAATATGTTGCTGTCTAATCAGTATTATTTTACATTTACCAATTTTAATTTACTATTAATAAACAGACCTAGGTCTTAACATTCAATCCAAATTATTTAATTCTATACTTTGTTCCCTCACAAAATGTTTAAAACTTCAAGTTCAAGTAATTCATTCATTAATATTTATTTTGAACAATCAAAAGCAAAATCAAGAATTTGGTGAGATAGATTGAAGATGTACTCTATAAACATTCATATACAATAAATGACCAACAAACAGAGGAAGGTGAACTATACTCTCACTCTGAAAATAATCACAAGCCTTGCTCAAAGTTCTAAAGCACAAAATATGGCATTTAGAAAGAAAATAATATGGATGTCTAAGTTATATAAATATTTTCATAAACTGTTTTTACAATTAATGGAATCTTTGGGCTTACTTCATAGCTAGGTCCACATAACAATGAAGTTATTTGCAAAATGTTACTTTTATAAAATAGATTATTCTGTTAAGAACATTTTCTATACAAAGACAATCATAGCCAGATTCAATGAACAGGATTTGTTTGTTGTATAGTGACTTTGAAGTCTTTAAATGACTATGGATTTCCTTTATGGTTGTTGAGGATGTTAACAGTTTCCTTGCACTCTGGCTGACCTGTAAAACTGATATAAAAGTTACAATTACAGAATTCTTTGCCTTCACCTTGGATGATATTCTTTTTTTATTTTGTTCTAGAAAAGCCAGATTTCCTATAATTAGAGAAACAGTAGAATAAAAGGGCTTTTTTGTAAATTGGGTATTAAAACCGTCCAATTCTAAACTATAGTGTGTCAAGATAATAAATGTGATGCCCTACACTCATGAAGATAATGTCAAACACTTACCTCATACCAATGCAAACATAAAAAGTATTCCACAAGAGACACAAAAGGGCTTATGCAATTGTGGGCTACGTTTTCTTTATCACAAATATCAATTACCTAGGCTCTGTATTTCAAAAGAAAATGATGAGCTTGGCTATGTAATCACAGTCTAGGCAAAACCATTTCATAATAACTATTGTATATTTTAATGTGATTTTGATTGTTGAATTACACGGGCAAGATTTTTCTTGTTGACAACTGTCAACGATCATGATAAACTTAAATTTAGTTAAAATAAATAATTTTTGCAAATGTGGCAAATCCTGAATCAAGGATAAAAACAGTGCAATTTTGAATTGCACACAGCCAGTAAAAACATGCAGAAAAAAAATTGTATTCATATGGTGTATTTTGATAGAATGATTTCATTCAAAGAGGGTTTTACCCATGGGAATTGTAGTGCAAATTTGATTGCTCCAAATTTTTCTTAGGACCTAATAACGTTGCATCAAATTCTACACATGTAAAAATGAAAGAAACTAAAAGATGCTAAAAATAAATAAATAATAAGCTTACATTTTCAGAAATATTGCACTTCTTTTATTATTAATACTATTGCTAACTTGATTATCAATACTATTAATAATAATGTTTGATATAAATTATTGTAGGTTGAGTTATATCAAATCCATCATTACATTGAATGCTGACAATAACCTGAGGAGGCAGTTGCCATTATTTTTCTCATTTCTAGATGGGAAGGTCAAATTTTAAGCAACTAGTGAATTGAATATTCAGAAGCTAAACTCAAATACTTATAACTCAAAATCTGTGAGCCTTTCTACTACACTAAGTTGCTTTTTTACACTGAAATATTAGAAGAAATAGAAGCTCTTACATAACTTGGATTTGCTCTAGATATAAAATTTTGATTTAAAATGCTCTATAGATGTTTATTCCTTTCTTTTATACCCTAATAATCACTCCAGCTGAGGAATAGTTAAGATGTTTTATGGAACAATGGAAAATATTCTAAATAACATGTAAATTCCATGACCTGACTTAATTTTCAAGATATAATGTGGGACTAACATTGTAGCTCAGTGATAGAGTGCATTTTTAATATGTGCAAGGTTCTGGGTTCAGTCCCCAATCTCACATGCACGTGCATGCACACACACACACACACACATAAAGATACAGGATAAAATGGGTAATAGTATGAGAGGGATATTTATAAAAATAACAGCTCGTTCAACAAGTGAATTGATAGAATGATGAAGAAATCTGAGGAAGGAATGTGAATACATAAATTGTACAATAAGATGAAAAAGAAGTCCTCTAATGACAAAACTATTTTTATACCACTATAATTTTTTGTCAGCTTTTGTGTTGCTGTGGCCAATATTTACAAAAAAAATAGAAGAGAAAAAAATTTATTTGGGCTTATGGTTTCAGAGGTTCAGTCCATGATTGAATGACTCAAAGCTCTGGATCTGAGGTGATGCAGAACATTATGGAGGAGGAAGACAGCTCAGTTCATGCGTGACAGGAAGCAGAGAGAGCTTTGCTTACCAAAGACAAAATGTACTCCTTAAAGGCACACTTCCAGTGACCCACCTCATCCAATCACATCTTGCCTACCTAAGGTTCCTATCCAGTTAATCCTTATCAGTGGATTAAGTCATTGATTAGATTTTACCTATCATATTCTCATTTTACCTCTTGCATTGTTTAACACATGAGCTTTTAGGGGATACCACATATCTAAACCATAATATTCTGACTCTGGCCCCTGAAAGTTCATGCCCATTTCACAACACAAGATACTTATACTCCATTTCCAAAAATCCTATAATTTTAACAGTTTTAGTACAGTTCAAAAGTCCAAGTCCAAGTCTTCTATAAGACTCAAGAAAAACTCTGTGAGTCT